>NW_005367694.1:2322744-2336576 GCF_000412655.1 Myotis brandtii
TTTTATTGATTTCAGAGAGAAAGGGGGAGGGAGAGCTAGAAACATCAATGATGAGAGAGAATCATTGACCAGCTGCCTCCTGCATGCCCCTGACTGGGGTTTGAGCCCACAACCAAGGCATGTGCCCTTGACCGGAATCAAACCCAGGAACCTTGAGTCAACAGGCCGAGGCTCTATCCACTGAGCCAAACTGGCTAGGGCTTTTAAATATATTTTATTGATTTCAGAGAGTAAGTGAGAGGGAGTGAGAGATAGACACATCCATGATGAGAGAGAATGATTGGTCGGCCACCTCCTGCACGCCCCACATTGGGGATTGAGCCCACAACCCAGGCATGTGCCCTGACCGGGAATTGAACCATGATTCATAGGAACTGAACCATGATTCATGATTCATTGAACCCTGGCTCATAGGTCGATGCTCAACCACTGAGCCACACTGGGTGGGCTGTTTTTATTATTTAGGACACGTGTGTGTGTGTGTGTGTGTGTGTGTGTGTACCTTATTATGAACAATGGAAAAGAGATTACATGAGAGGAAAGGTACCCCTGGCCCCGGAGCCAACAAGGCATGCCGCAGCACTGCTGCAACGCCGACAGTGGGACAGCACCATCTGCCACAGAGCTCATAGGAAGGCGTTCACTGTAGACAGGCGCCAGCCCTCAGGGACCACCAAGCAGGAGAAGGGGAGGTCTATGGAGTTCATGGAATGGGTATGAGGATAGGGGGGTTACCAGGTGGCCTTTTACTGTATGTTTTCTAAGCTCCCTACCACCACGATGTGTTTAACCTGCCAAAACCCCCATATGTGGCTTCCATCTGTCCCAGATTAGAGGTGGGAACACCAAGGTGTGCAGAGGCCGAGCATCTCGACTGGCGAGTGTCAGTTTGGGCTTCCATCTTGGCTCCTCACCCACATCTTGGAATGGGTTCAGAGGAAGCCCTCTGGGGACAGAAGACAGTGAGTGGGGGCAACAGAGAGAGGGAACATCGTTTTCTACCTGTTGAACTTTGTGGAATTATTCCCTACGTAGATTACCTATTCAAAGAAAGTAGATTAGAGATGAAAGGACAGTGCATGGAGCTGAGAGTCACGATTCCAGGGGCTGCCCCATTGGCTGTGAGCTCTCAGAGGCTCAGTTTCCTCACTCACCAAGCTTGCGCTACATCCCTGTGACAATCCCTGGAGTCCACAGCTCAAAGCCGCGGGGACCTGAGTGTCTGTGTAGTGAGAAGACTTCTGCAGCCCAGCTCTGAAAGGCAGCCATCTTGTAAGCAGCCGGTTCCATAGCCCAAGTTGGTGTCAAGGATTCACCACTCTCAACCTGGATGGCCTTGGCTGGGTCACCGTGCAGCCTCTTACCAAAGGAGGATTATGCCAGTCTGCCCTGAAGGGCTGTTTTAAAAGACACATTGTACCCCTCGCACAGCCAAGTGGCACCAGGAGAGCCAGGGAACATACAGGATTATGAGGCTTTATCACAAACAGGGCAGGTCTGCAACTTACTGCTGAAGCGAACAGGCTGCGCCACATTCACTGAGTGGAAATGCGTGGGGTCGCCACCTCGGGCCCGCCCCTGCCTCGGATCCACAGCTTCCTTCCCATGGTAAGGTCGAGAATCCCCAGTCACTTCTGAAAGCAAAAAGAGAAGTGGACTGTAAACACTGCTCTCACAGCAGAGTGGGCAGACTACTTGAGGCTGGGAGACCAGGTGTGGGTGAGCATAGATTACATTTATTCAGGTTTTCTTAAGAACTCTATAAAATGTTGCTGTTGGTATCAAATGGTTATATGCACATCTTACTAAAATTATTCCTTAGCAGTCTTCATTTTTTTACTACTATCATGAAATGAGGTTTTCCCTTCATTGTATTTTCTAACAGGCTATTGCTGGCAAAGCACAGGGTCAGCCATTCTTGCTGCAAATCCCTCAGTAGCTCTAGCCCAAGCATGCCAAACTCATGGCCAGCAAGCCGCATGCCTCGTTTAACCATGCTTGCTCTAGCCCCTTGGGGTTTCTTCCAGAGCATAGGCTGCCCTCCTGCCCTAACTGCCTGGGAACCTCCCCTGGGAGCATGAAGGGGGAATGGCTGTAATCTTTGGCAAGGGGCGGGGCATGGCATGGGGGGTGGAGGAACGTGGTGTGTCTAGGGCAAGTGGTTGGAAGGTGAGGTGGTGTCCCACAAACCCACCTTCCCAGACTGGCTGGCAATTAGCCCCACTGACTAAAGCTTCTCCAGCCATCTGGCTCTGCTATTATTACAGACTCTGATACTGTTTTTATTTCATAAATAATCTATTTTTTCTCATTATAAAATAAATATTCAATGCAAAATATTTGAAAAATACGTTTGAAAAGACAAAGCGTATTAACCCATTACTATGTTAGGGCCCACCCTTCAGTCTCTTTTTTTTACATAAATTCTTAAAACTCTATTTTAGGATTTGCGTTGTAAGCTTAAGACTATAAACAGCTTCCCATATTCTGAAATAAACTTAAGACCATTTTAAAAAATATATATATTTTATTGATTTTTTACAGAGAGGAAGGGAGAGGGACAGAGAGTTAGAAATATCGATGAGAGAGAAACATCGATCAGCTGCCTCCTGCACACTCTCCACTGGGGATGTGCCCACAACCAAGGTACATGCCCTTGACCGGAATCGAACCTGGGACCCTTGAGTCCTCAGGCCGACGCTCTATCCACTGAGCCAAACCGGTCAGGGCAAGACCATTTTTAATGGCTGCATGGTATTCTGTGAATGAATTTCTGTAATTATCACCATCTCCTATGGTGCAAAATTTAGGTTGTTTGCATCCTTCCAATACTCTAAGAAGGGTTGCACTGAACGACTTGTACATAAATCTGTTTGTGCCTCATTATTTTCTTCTGAGACCTGAGAAGTCATGAGCCCTACCAGATTTGGCTCTCTCCCCCACTAGGTATTGAGGAGAGTATTTCCAGCTCCTTCTCTGGCATATGATGGGGAACGGGTGTCCTTTGATTGCCAATCATTCTAAAATATAAAATGTGCTACCAGTGTCTGAGATAAGCTCAACATAAAGCAAAGACCTCAAAGGAAAAGCATCTTCAAGGCCTTGGAGTGATCTCATCATCAACACAACCACCTCATTTGCTGCTGCCCCTGTGGAAGGTGGCCTGAGGCTGCAGCTGCTCTCTTCCAACACCCAGTCCTAGGAGCCACTGGCACCATCTCTCTAGGACTGGATTGCCCCATGCACACACCCTGAGCACCACTGCTCCTGGGAGGAGACGGACAGTTCTGGCACAGGGACAGCGCTACAAAGTCCTCCTCCTCCCTTCTCCAGGCAGGCAGAGGATGGGGAAGAGCCACAGTGCCTCCTGAGGGAGGGTGGACTTAGGATCGGGAGATGAGGGAAGGGAACAGAAGGGCTTCCCAGCAAAGGGCACAGCTTGGGCAAAGGCAGGCATGTCTGGGACAGGCTTCAGGACAAGCTTGGGTGTGGTAGAAGCCACACCTAAATTTCACATCTCCCTTCTGTCTGCTCAAACGAACAAGACCTGTGATTCCACTTGACGTCTTGGTCTCTTCCCCAGACCAAGAGCAGCATCTGGTCTATGAGAGGCCACAATGCTCACAGACAGATGGATCCAGGACAGCGATTTTCAATCCTTTTCATCTCCTGCCACACACAAACTAATTATTGAAATTCTGTGGCATAACAAAAAATATAATTTTTTGCCCATCTGACAAAAAAAACACACACACAAAAAAACAATTTTGATTCATTCACACTGGATGGCTTTTGTTGGATTGATTGCTGTCATTTTAAACTTGACAATCTAAGGGAAAAGAGGTCAGTGCCCCTGACTAAATATTGCATGCTTTAAAACTCTTTTTTTAAAAAATTTTTATTGATTTTTTACAGAGAGGAAGGGAGAGAGATAGAGAGTTAGAAACAGCGATGAGAGAGAAACATCGATCAGCTGCCTCCTGCACATCTTCCACTGGGGATGTGCCCGCAACCAAGGTACATGCCCTTGACCGGAATCGAACCTGGGACCTTTCAGTCCGTAGGCCGACGCTCTATCCACTGAGCCAAACCGGTTTCGGCCATGCTTTAAAATTCTTGCAGCACACCGGTTGAAAATCGCTCATCTAGGACATGGGGGAAGAGAAAGAAAGGTAACAGCGTTCTGCTGGGTTACATAGGTGCTGACCATCACCGGGTGGCCTGGATGCTGACTGTGCAGAAGGGAAGCTATCTGCAGCATGGGGGTGAGGGGGCAACAGGTGAAATAGTTAAGGAAAGAAAGCCTGGTGGTGATGGAAGAAGCTACTTTGTGCAGAGCAGGCTTCTCCAAATTTCAGGAGGCAATTTTGAGCCCTTCTCTTTTCTATCATTTCTCTTCCTACCCAAATGCCCACATCCATCCCATCACTCATTTATTCAGTGCCCATTACATGCTGCCAAGGAAACCTACCAGCACAGACATGGGTCTTTGCCAGCAAGAAGGGGAAGGGCTTGGCTAAGGAGGTGAGGGTGGTGGGGGAGGATGCAGAGCACAGGATCAGCATCCTTACAAACCTATCAGGACCCCTCTGACAATAAAGAATTTGCTTCTGAGACCCAGTGTTTCCCCATTAGGGCCAGCTGGAGGGTGTGCAGCTCTCACAGCTGAGCTGATTCATGTGCAGCTATGCAGACACCCCTCCGTCCCTTCTCTACCTTAGTGTGCCAGGCACTGTCCGAGGCATGGGGAATACTGTAGTGGGCAGTGAACACAACAGAAAATGATCCTGTCCCCGCTTAGTGATAAGACATGCCCTCCTGAGCCTTCCTCTCCCATCCAGCAACTGGCCGGGACTGTGACTGTGACGGGGCCCAAGCCCAGTCCTGCAGTCCTGGAAAGAGTGCTCCCTGCAACACAAGCTGCCACTTATGCTCTTCTCTCCTCAGATGTCCTCACCAGGACTCCAGAGCAGCTCCGCCTACCAAAGACTGAATGGGAGCCCACAGAAGGAGATGTGAAGCAAGGAGAAGCCAACATGGTTGATTTGCTATTGAAAAAAACAAAACAAAAAACAAGGAAAAGGGAAATGTTTTACAGATGGGAAAGCAGGCTCAGAAGTGTTATGAGACTTGCTTCAGAGCAGAAGTGGAACACAGAAGAGGTGGGCCCTCCTCCTCCAAGTTCACAAGACCTGAGTCACCCTGTCTCACAACCTGGCCACCTGAAGCCTGTCTCCACCTGACCCCCTGGGCAGCTGCCTCCTCTCCAGGCTTTCAGATCCACTGGGCACCAGGCTTTCTGCTTCCCCAGCACATGTCTCAAGTGAAAGCTGGGCAGCTGCTCGAGAGCCCAAGTCCAACATGGAAACTGAGTCAGGGCAGGTACTGGCAAGCTTACTTCCCAATAGCATTTGGCCAGAAATGAGTATTATATGTAAACTAGAGGCCCGATGCACGAAATTCATGCAAGAGTAATTCCTCCTCCACCCCCTTTCCCCCCCACCCCGCTGCCAGCACCGGCTTTCCCTCTGGCACCTGGGACCAGGGCTTCCCTTGCAGCCCCAGCTTCCTCCGGAAGGTCGTCTGGAAGGTCATCTGGTCTAATTAGCATATTATGCTTTTATTATTATAGATAAAATACAAAATATGAGTGACTCTAATTTGTGTTTCTAGAACTTGAACAAATATATTAGGTCCAGATGAGCTTATAACTTCTCTGAATGGAGAGGGCAAGAATGACTGGAGCCTCTTCAGCACACACATCACTTTCCTACTTTACACCAAAACAGGTTTAAATCATGGTAAAAAATCAGACGTTACTCAGTAAGTCAAATAACACTTACTTACCAAAATGGGATTTCTAACATGAGAGAGCCTAAAATGTGTATTCTGCTGTTGTTGGGTGATCCTGTAAGTCCCTAAGGCTCTGTTCACATTCTTTATTGCTACCTTTTGATAAAGGGAAGATCTTAGGTGTTCTATATTATCTTCTAGAAGTTTTTCTTTAACTTGAAACCAATTTTCCTATATGTTGTACATTAGGGATCCAATTTCTTTCTTTTCCGACTGTCACAGCACTACATACTTAAGAATCTAACCTTTGCCCAGTGACATGTAATTCCACCTCTGCCATATATCATATTTCTGGCAGCTCTTCTGTCCTACTGGCCAATTCATGCGACCCTGAGCCAACTGTAAAGTAAGCCTTGACACTGGTAAGGGAAGTGCTCACTCCTGACTCTTCTTCAAAGTGCCCTAACAATATCAGGACATTATTCTTCCAAACCTTAGAACTGACTTGCCACATTTCCCAAAAACCCTTTGGAGATGCACTGAGTCCACAGATCAATATAAGAAGAACAGGCAGCTTTAACACATTAAGTCTTCCTAGCCAAGAACATCCTGCCTCAAGTCTTCTTTAATAACTCTTAATAAAGTTGTAAATTTTTCTCCATTAAAAATTTTACACATCTTCTGTTAGTTCCCACTTATATCAAATATGGGTCAGTTAGAACAGAAACCATGCCAGCTATTTCAAACACAAAGGGGTTTAATATAGGGAAGTCGTGCTTTAGAAACAACTGAAAAGGCTGGAGGTTTGTGTCAAGTGGGCCACCTCTAACTGTCTATTTCACCACTGCAGCTGCATCCAGAGAGTCAGGAAGCTGCTGTTGCCATCCACAGGTGAGGAAACTGCAGAAAAGCGCTGCCAGACCACAGCTGCCCTGCAGCCCTGAGACAGCTGGCCAGTGAGGGATGTGGAAGCCACTGCACTCACTCACCTCGGTCTAAGCCACACATCCACATCAGAGCCAGAGGAAGGAGGATTCTTCTACCTCTCTTCCACTTTCCAAATTTCAAGGGAAGGATCTCATGGGCAAATGATACCCAGAAGCCTACTGGCAGGGGATCTGAGCCTTCCAACCCCAAAAGGCAGGGAATGTACTACTGAATGCCCAGCCTATATCTAGCATACCACCCATTTTCTATCTTACAAAACCACACTGAAATTATGATCTACTGCTACATCTTTCATTTTCTTTGACCCAGTGGCCTTATATCTTATTGTAATTTTAGCAGGCTTTTAGCAGGGCAATGAAATAATCTCGCGTGGTCACTCCAGAGTCCTGAAGTCCATGTTCAAAAGCAAACTGACTAAGCTCTGGCCGGGGTGGCCCAATGGTTAGTCCTTGGTGAGTTTGTGAATGCACACTTGTCATCATCATGCACTCAATGGTCTGGGCCTAGAACAAGCGTTGTAAAACTCGCGGCCGGTCGTGAGTTTGACATGCTTGGCCTGGAACATGCCATCTACTCAGAACTCTGGGCTCTGTAGGATAGACTTTATTTTTCTATCTGGGGAGAAAATACAGGAACCTATGTAACTTCAAGTCAACACTTACACTGAGCGGACTTGTAACCCTTTGTGCCAACCAAGTATCCCAAAAGAGAAATCAGATCTAGTTCCTGCCTTCAGCAAGTCCACTGAGCATTGATAGATGAAGCTGAACCATACGAGTGCCCATCATTGTTTCCAATATCTATAATAGGGCAGTTATTACACCTAACCTTCAAAGCTAAGCCAAAAGGTGCTTTGAAAACAGCAGATAAACCATGCTCCCATTTTAAAGCAAGCCAGGAATCATTTGGTTCTTTGTTCAGAAAACTCTCTAGGAGGCTAGATATGAAGCCTCACCCTGTAAGTCACACCAGGGGAAGCTCACCAGGCTGACCCAGCCTATAGGAAATTCTCAAACACTGGGAAGTTCACACTGTCTGGTCTGTGACCCAAGGAATGACCAGGTAGTCTCTCAGACACAGAACTATCCCAGAGGCTCCTAAACCAGCCACCAAACTCTTATTTGGAAAGGTAGGCGCCTCAACCACAGACATGCTCATCTAATGAAGGAAGAACAGGCCTAAGGGATGATTAAAAAATAAGTCCCACCCTAGCCAGTTTGGCTCAGTGGATAGAGCGTCGTCCTGTGGACTAAAGGGTCCTGGGTTCGATTCCTGTCAAGGGCACATGCCTGGGTTGTGGGCTCGATCCCCAGTAGGGGCATGCAGGAGGCAGCCGATCCATGATTCTCTCTCATCATTGATGTTTCTATCTCTCTCTCCCTCTCCCTTCCTCCCTGAAATCAATAAAAATATATTTTTTTAAAAAAGAAATTATTTTAAAAAATGGGTTCCTTTACAGGGGTCATTTTTTTAAAATATATATTTTATTGATTTTTTACAGAGAGAAGAGAGAGGGATACAGAGTTAGAAACATCGATCAGCTGCCTCCTGCACACTCCCCACTGGGGATGTGGCTGCAACCAACGTACATGCCCTTGACCAGAATCGAACCTGGGACCCTTGAGTCCGCAGGCCGATGCTCTATCCACTGAGCCAAACCGGTTAGGGCTACAGGGGTCATTTTTATAGACAAATACATTCCAAACAGACCACCTCTATTTCTTGTTTTGGAACCATCCCTCAATGAACTGTCCCAAGCTCAAATGTCAAATGCTAATTGATGTCCCACCTGATCCCCTAGTTGGAGTTTTTTCCAGCACCTGGCCTATAGGAATTACAAGACTCCTTTCATTTACTGAATGCTGAAAAGGACCTCATCCCACCGAGGAAGAAGACAGGTCTCCTGCCCTCAGGGAACTCAGTCTGGAAGGAGAGATCAAGCATGGGCACAAGTGATGAAGAATTACCAGTGGTTCTATGTGCTACCAGAGAGGGATAGAGCAGGTTATTAGCAGAAGCCAACCTATAGCCATGGAGCCCACAGATGCCTTCTTGTTGTGGAATCATCTAGCCAAGCCTTGAAGGATAGGCAGGATCTGTCCACACAGAAACAAACCAAGAGGATCCCAGGAAAAAAGAAAGGCATAAACAAAGCATGTGGCTAGGAAATTCTTTTTTTCTTTTTATAAAAAATATTTTTTAAAAATTTATTTCAGAGAAGAAGGGAGAGGGAGAGATAGAAACATCTATGATGAGAATCATTGGTCGGCTGCCTCCTGCACACCCTACACTGAGGATCGAGCCCACACCCTGGGCATATGACCTGACTGGGAATTGAACCATGACCTTCTGATTCATAGGTTGACAGTCAACCACTGAGCCACGCTGGCCAGGCTAGAACATTCTTAATGGGGTGGGCACAGGAAATAGCCTAGCTGAGTCACAGAAGGGAAAATAATGATAAATTGGATTGGCAAAAAATAAGCCAGATTGTGAAGAAATTTAATTGTTAGGCCGAAGAGTTTAGAGCTGAGATTCCTTCCTCTTAGGGCTTTTATGAGACCACCCGGGTCTTAAACATATTCCATGTGTATGTGTGTGTGTGTGTGTGTCTCTCTCACATACTCATGCAGGAGTACACACAAGACACTACACTGTCCATCCTAACCAAGTAGAGAACCCGGGGTGTGGTGACCACCATTACTCATAGGGTGTTATATTCTTTGAGGGTACTGGAACAGAAACCAGGTAGAGAGACAACAATTTAGACTCTCTGGCATTCTGTCTTTGTGAGCACACACATCATCAGGAGAAAGATTACTAGTGACTGAGTGAGCAGGGCAGACAGGCAGAGCCAAGGCCAGTATAAGTGACCCTTGTCAGGATTCTAGCCAAGTTTCACAGACACCTACTTCCAAAACTAGGCAAGAGGAAAGGGAAGAAGCTACCATACTTCAGGTGCTGCTCTAAGGGCCAGGAGCACCTCCCAAAATGTGATATCATGGGCATCTCTCTTGCCTCACAACGCTCACCCTGCCATCTTAAAACTTCTGAGATCTACCTGTGTTAGGCATTTATTAAAAAAAAAAAAGAGAGAGAGAGAGAAAGAAAGAGGACAGGAGGAGCTTAAAATAACCTTCCAGCACATGGATATAGCATTGGATACCAGTTGACAGCATCTCCCCTGATGGGAAGCATGGGCCACGTGCATCTGCCTGCCCGACACTCACCTGGACAGTTGGCTTCGTCGCTCTCATCCTCACAAGTCACCAAGCCGTCACACTGCCAGGGGAGAGGGATGCACTGGATGGTGCCACTGCGACAGGCAAACTGCCCAGGGTTGCACCGCAACTCTGTGAAACCAAAGGGCAAGAGGCCATTGAGGAAGTGGCAGTAGCAGCGGAGACCTGGAGTGGCCAGGCCTGCAACCGCCTGTCCCTGCCACCACCCGGTCCCCATGTGCATGGGCCAGGCAGCCTGCCTACAGCCCCACTCCTTGGAGGCTTGCATGTACGCCCCAAGGAAGAGCCAAGAGCTGTGCCCAAAACGCCACAAATACCCAGAGCATCATATCCCCCCAAGATGTTGACCTTTATGTGCGACCATTCAAACATACACTGCGGCATTTCTGTTCAGCATCAGGCTATGCAGTGCACTGCAGAGGGGACAGAAACAAGAGGGTACACCTCTCACCTCCTGAGGGATTCTGGGTCAATAGAGAAGACACACATACTCTAGATACACATATATGGATAAACACACACACACGGTTTTCTGACAAAGCATAAATGGAGGTCACCACCACAGAAGCACTCGAACAACATGCTGAAACAACATGAAGGAGAAACTGCCTCCACCTGGGGGGCTCAGGAATGCTTCTTAAAGAAGGTGGGATGTAAACAGGGTTCCTAAGGCAGGTCAATGGTTTCAGAGGTACATATAACATAATAGGAAGGGACAAGCGATCCAGAAAAAGTAGGGCTTAAGGAAATATTACAAGGCAGGAGAACATGCCAATTAGACTGTGTGAGCTGACAAATACAGAATCACTGAAGATTGGAAATGTAAGAAGAATCAGACTGTGGTGGCTTTCAGGGTAAGATAATGCTGACCTTTATTTGGTATGTTGTAGGGGACCAACAAGTAATATGGTAAGATCCGTGTTTTAAGCAGATATCACTAGCAATGATTTCTGGAAGCAATTAAAATAGAAGGCCAGACAAAAATATTAAATAACTCAGCCAAGTAAGGTCTTGAACTGAGGCAGGGGTCGGCAAATTTACAGCTCATGGGCCAACTCCTGTCCTTCCCACCGTTTGTTTGTTTTTTTTAAATATATTTTATTGATTTTTTACAGAGAGGAAGGGAGAGGGATAGAGAGTTAGAAACATCGATGAGAGAGAAACATCGATCAGCTGCCTTCTGCACACCCCCCACTGGGGATGTGCCCGCAACCAAGGTACATGCCCTCGACCGGAATCGAACCTGGGACCTTTCAGATCGCAGGCCGACGCTCTATCCACTGAGCCAAACCAGTTAGGGCCTTCCCACCGTTTTTTTAAAAATAAAGTTTTCTTGTCGAAACCGGTTTGGCTCAGTGGATAGAGCGTCGGCCTGCGGACTGAAAGGTCCCAGGTTCGATTCCGGTCAAGGGCATGTACCTTGGTTGCGGGCATATCCCCAGTAGGAGATGTGCAGGAGGCAGCTGATCGATGTTTCTCTCTCATCGATGTTTCTAACTCTCTATCTCTCTCCCTTCCTCTCTGTAAAAAATCAATAAAAATATATTTAAATAAATAAATAAAAATAAAGTTTTCTTGGAATTGTGAGCTGTGGGACAACTTCAAGCACCCTTAACATACTTGTACTTGGAGGGGGGATCAGACAAAATATTTGAAGAAACAATGGCAGAACAACTTCCCAATTTGATGGAAACTATAAACCTGTAGATCCACAAGCTCAATGAACCCCAAACACAAGACATATAAAGAAAATTACTCCAAGGCACATCATAATCAAAGTGCTTAAAACCAGCAATAGAGAAAATTTTAAAAGCAGCCAGAGGAAGAAAGACATCACACAGAAAAACAGACAAAGACAACAGATTTCTCATTATAAACAATACAAGCTGGAAGACAGTAGAGAAACATTTTCAAATTCTGAAAAAAAGAAACAGCTGTCACCCCGGCCGGTTTGGCTCAGTGGACAGAGCATCGGCCTGCGGACTGAAGGGTCCTGGGTTCGATTCCAGTCAAGGGCACATGCCCGGGTTGCAGGCTCAATTCCCAGTGTGGAGCGTGCAGGAGGCGGCCGATCCATGATTCTCTCTCATCATTGATGTTTCTGTCTCTCTCTCCCTCTCCCTTCCTCTCTGAAATCAATAAACATATATTAAAAAAAGAAAAAGAAAAAAAAAAGAAATAGCTGTCAACCTAGAATTATTTAAAGCAAAAACATGTATACTACATTGTAGGGTTTATAACACGTAGCAGTAAAACTGTAACAATAGCACAATAGCTGGAAAGAAGAAGGGAAGCATACTGTTTTAATGCTTTTATATACCACAGGTAAAGTGGTCTGTCACGTGAAGGTAAACTATCATAAGTTAAAGAAAAATATCACTGCCGAAACCGGTTTGGCTCAGTGGATAGAGCGTCGGCCTGCGGACTGAAAGGTCCCAGGTTCGATTCCGGTCAAGGGCATGTACCTTGGTTGCGGGCATATCCCCAGTAGGAGATGTGCAGGAGGCAGCTGATCGATGTTTCTCTCTCATCGATGTTTCTAACTCTCTATCTCTCTCCCTTCCTCTCTGTGAAAAATCAATAAAATATATTTTAAAAAAAGAGAAAAATATCACTAAACTAACAAGAGTTATAGCAAGTAAGTCAACGAAGACAACAAAATGGAATAAAAAGTCAATTGAAAAGAAGGCAGAAAGAGAAAAAGAAATTAACAATAGATGGTACAAAAAATAAAACAAATAATCAATTTTGCCTAATCAGTTAACATATGGGATGATCTAAACACCTGAAAAGACAAAATTTGGCACATAGGTAAAAAAAACAAGACCCCACTATGTATTGCCTAAAAAAACCTCTTTATATAAGGACACAAATTGGTGAAAATAGAAGAATGGAAAACATGCTAACACTGATCAAAAGAAAGCTGGAGTGGCTATATTAATGCCACACAAAGTAGACTCCAAAGCACTTAATATTACCAGAAATAAAGGTTATTTAATAATGATAAAGAACATAATAATCCTAAATGTTTATGAATCTATTGCAGAGCTTTAAAATATGGATGAAAAATTGCTATAGCTGCTAATAGACAAATTCACAATTACAGTCAGAGATTTCACTCTCCTCCAAACAACCTGAACAACACTATCAACCAACTGGTCTGAACCAACACTTATAGAACTCTCCACCCAAAAACAGTGGAATACACAACTATTTTCATATGCATACATATATAACATTGATCATAATAGAGAATGTTATGGCCATAAAACAAATCTCAAATTTATGACTGAAATCATACAAAGTATGTTGTTTGACCACAATTTAATTAAAAAATTAAAAATCAACAACAGCCAGGCTAGTGTGGCTCTGTGGTTAAGCACTGGCCCATGAACCAGGAACTTATGGTTTGATTCCTGGTCAGGACACAGACACATGCCTGGGTTGCAGGCTTGATCCCCAGTAGGGGGCATACAGGAGGTAATGTTTCCCTCTCACTGGTGTTTCTCTCTCTCTATTCCTTCTCCCTTCCTCTTTCTAAAATCAATAAAAAATATATTCTTAAAAAAATCAACAGCAGAAAGATACCCGGAAAATCTCCCCAACTATATGGCAACAACTCACACACTTCTAAAGAGCCTACGGGTCAAAGAAAAAATATGGATCAAATAAACACATTAAAAAAATTCCTTGAAAGTCACAAACTACTAAAGCTCACTCAAAAAGGAATCAATAACCTGAGTAACCATGTGCTATAAAAGAAACTGGATTTTTATTTATTTTTTAAATATATTTTATTGATTTTTTACAGAGAGGAAGGGAGAGAGATAGAGTTAGAAACATCGATGA
>NW_005367694.1:2336668-2351075 GCF_000412655.1 Myotis brandtii
GGAACTGGGAGGAGGGGAGTTATGGGGGGGAAAAAAAAGAGGAACAAATGTAATCTGAACAATAAAGATTTAATAAATAAAAAAAAGTAAGAACAAAGCTGGAGGATTCATACCACCTGATCTTGAGCACTTACTAAGTTACAGTAATGAAGACGGCATTAAAAAAAACAAAACAACATGCCGAAGCCGGTTTGGCTCAGTGGATGGAGCGTCAGCCTGCGGACTGAAAGGTCCCGGGTTCGATTCCGGTCAAGGTGAATTTTTAGTTTAAGAACTTCACACAAAGAAAACTCCAGGCCTACATGGCTTCACTGGAAAGTTCTACTAAATATTTAAGGTAGAAATAACACCAATTCCATACAAACTCTTCCATAAATTTAAATATTTAAAATTACCATAACAATAGCATCAAGACCAAGAAACACTTAAGGATAAATGTAATGACAGATGTGCAAGTTCTATACACTGAAAATTACAGACTATTGCTAAGAGAAATTTTTTAAAAATCTAAACGTGTGGGGATACATGAAGTGCTATGGATCAGTAAGCTCAATACTGTTAAGATACCAATTCTACCCAAATTCGTTACAGATTCAATGCAATCCCAGTCAATATTCTAGCAGGCCTTTTTGTAAAAATTGACAAACTGATTCTAAAACTCATACAGAAATGCAAAAGACTTAGCATACTCAAAACAACTTTGAAAAGTAAGAACAGAGATTCCGAGCAAGATGGCGGCATAGGTAAACACCGGAGACTGCTGCCGCAAACAACCACTTCAAAAATACAACTAAAAGACGGAACGGACATCACCCAGAACCACAGGAAGGCTGGCTGAGGAGAGACTCTTCAACTAGAAGGAAAAATAACAGCACACCGAGGCTCAGAGGAGGCGCAGTGTGGAAAAAACTCAGGTGCGGAGGTGCGCGCGCAAAGCGGGCTGGTGGCTGAGAGCGCGGTTGTGGCTAGATTACCTCTCCAGAGGACAGAAGTTTTCCTGCGGCAGACACAGCTGATTCTCACAGCCAGTCGGCCTGGTGGTCAAATCCCTCTTCTATTAACTACAACAATCAAGGCTCAACTAGAACAAGACTGCGCACAAAGACCACTAGGGGGTGCACCAAGAAAGCATAAAAAATGCGGAGACAAAAAAACATGACAGAAATGGAGGATATAGAGCTAAAAATCGCAATTTTGAGGGCTTGCAAAAATGTGCTAGAAGCTGCCAATAAACTTGAGGAGAGACTCACGAAAACTAATGAGTCCCTCGATGTTATGATAAAGAACCAACTAGAAATTAAGCATACACGGACTGAAATAAAGAATATTATACAGACACCCAATAGCAGACCAGAGGAGCGCAAGAATCAAGCCAAAGATTTGAAATGCGAAGAAGCAAAAAACACCCAACCGGAAAAGCAAAATGAAAAAAGAATCCGAAAATACGAAGATAGTGTAAGGAGCCTCTGGGACAGCTTCAAGCGTACCAACATCAGAATAATAGGGGTGCCAGAAGATGAGAGACAGCAAGATATTGAAAACCTATTTGAAGAAATAATGGCAGAAAACTTCCCCCACCTGGTGAAAGAAATGGACTTACAGGTCCAAGAAGCGCAGAGAACCCCAAACAAAAGGAATCCAAAGAGGACCACACCAAGACACATCATAATTAAAATGCCAAGAGCAAAAGACAAAGAGAGAATCTTAAAAGCAGCAAGAGAAAGAGACTCAATTACCTACAAGGGAATACCCATACGACTGTCAGCTGATTTCTCAACAGAAACTTTGCAGGCCAGAAGGGAATGGCAAGAAATATTCAAAGTGCTGAATACCAAGAACCTACAACCAAGAATACTTTATCCAGCAAAGCTATCATTCAGAATTGAAGGTCAGATAAAGAGCTTCACAGATAAGGAAAAGCTAAAGGAGTTCATCACCACTAAACCAGTATTATACGAAATGCTGAAAGGTATCCTTTAAGAAGAGGAAGAAGAAAAAGGTAAAGATACAAATTGTGAACAACAAACATGCATCTATCAACAAGTGAATCTAAGAACCAAGTGAATAAATAATCTGATGTACAGAATGAACTGGTGATTATAATGAATCAGGGACATAGAAAGGGAATGGACTGACTATTCTTGGGGGGGAAAGGGGAATGGGAGATGCGGGAAGAAACTGGACAAAAATCGTGCACCTATGGATGAGGACAGTGGGTGGGGAGTGAGGGCGGAGGGTGGGGCGGGAACTGGGAGGAGGGGAGTTATGGGGGAAAAAAAAAAGAGGAACAAATGTAATCTGAACAATAAAGATTTAAAAAATAAATAAATAAATAAAATGGATAAGATGCAAAAAAAACAAAAAACAATAAAGATAGATTTTTTAAAAGATAAAGCATAATTTAGCTTATTTTGCAAGACTAACTTGTCCTTGGTCATTTCTTGCTTATGCCTCTGAAAATCATTAGTAACATGAACTGATTCCCAAGGTTGATATGAGGTAACCACTGACCAATTCCCTATCACTTAAGAAAATTCTATTATAACCGATCACTCTGATGAACAGTTGCTGCTTCCTCACTATATAAACTGCTTTATAACACATACCCCTGAGCCTCAATCAATAAAATATATTTTAAAAAAAACAAAAAAACAAAACAAAACAACAAAAACAGCGTGTCATAAGCATCAAGACATACATTAGGACCAATGGAACCAGAACAGTGTGTCCAAAAATAGGCCCACACATATGTGAGCAACTGATTTATGAGGAAGGTGCAAAGGCAATTTCCTGGAGAAAGAATCATCCTTTCAACAAATGGTACTGGGACAATTGGATATCAAATTTTTAAATTGATTTTTAGAGAGGAAAGCCTAAAACTATAAAATATCTAGAAAACATAGGAGAAAATCTTTGTGGCCTTGGCCAAGATTTCTTAGATACATATACCAGAAGTTCAATCCCTAAAAGAAAAAGTTGATAAATTGGACTTCATTAAAACTGAGAACTTTTTTGCCCTGGCTGGTGTGGCTTTGTTAGGTCGTTCAGTGCACCGAAAAGTTGCCAGTTCGATTCCCTGTCAAGTCACATGCCAGGGTTGTGGGCTCAATCCCCAGTGTGGGGTGTGCAGGAGGCAGCAATTCAGTGATTCTCTCTTATCACTGATGTTTCTATCTCTCTCCCCACTCTCCCTTCCTCTCTGAAATCAATAAAAAAAAAATTTTTAAAGGGAGGAAATTGACACATGCCACAAAATGGATGAACCTAAAGGACATTATGCTAGGTAAAATAAACTAGACAGAGAAGGACAAATGCTTCCACTTATAGGAGTTCCCTAGAGTAGTCAAATTCATAGAGATAGAAAGTAGAACATAGGTTACCAGGCGCTGGGGGAGAGGTGATGAGGAGTTACCTTTAAGGGGTACAGTTTCAGTTTGGGAAAATGAAGAAGTTCTGGAAATAAACACTGGGTGATAGTTGCACAACACTGTCACTGCACTTAATGCCACTTAAATGTACAATAAACAATGGTTAAAGCGGTAAGTTCTGTTATGTTTATTTTACCACAATTTTTTAAAAAATCCTATTTTTAAAAAAAGGAGAGAAGAAATCCCAAGCACACATCCCATTAGCCGTCAATATATGTCAAGCAGCCCTTGGAAATGCCACTGTGCATTTGTGAGAGAACAAGAGAGAGAGGCAGATGACACCTTGGTATTACTATGAAAATAGTTTTGACCTCCTGAGCCCCTTCCCCTAGACCCCTGGCCACAATGAAAGAACTACTGCTTTAAACTATGCATTGTGTGAGGTTTAAAGGACTCATGCCTGTAGAAATGTACAAGTCTCTGCAATAAAATCTTTGTCTACATTCCATTTATTCTTTGTCAGCAAGCCTTGGCCTCATTTTGAATTATGTAAACGGAGCTGTCTCAAATTACTGTGTGAAATTTAATATGCTGCCTAAATTGTTTGGGATTGATTTTGCAACATTTGCCCACAAAGAAATAGAGGAAGACATAGTACAGCAGAAGCACACGCATCCAGTCACGATGCTCAGGAAATAAAAAAAAATTTCCTGCCAACAAATGCAGGAGAGAATTCTACCCCATTTCTTCCCACTACCCACAACCCACTCCATGGCCTCCACCAGTGGACGGAGATCTTAAGGCAGCCCCTGCACCATGCTGGAGCGCCCACCCAGGATCAGGAGGCCCCAGCTTCCCAGTGGGCAGTATAGCATCCATCAGATTGCTGCAACATTCTTCCTTGGAAAGCGCTAACAGCTGCTTCCCAGCAGGGCAGGATGTTCCCACGGGTTCTCCTTCTGCCCACTATACAAGGCAGTACTGGGACAGAGATATTTATCCCCCACTCCATGGCCTCCACCAGTGGACGGAGATCTTAAGGCAGCCCCTGCACCATGCTGGAGCGCCCACCCAGGATCAGGAGGCCCCAGCTTCCCAGTGGGCAGTATAGCATCCATCAGATTGCTGCAACATTCTTCCTTGGAAAGCGCTAACAGCTGCTTCCCAGCAGGGCAGGATGTTCCCACGGGTTCTCCTTCTGCCCACTATACAAGGCAGTACTGGGACAGAGATATTTATCCAGCACAACACCTAGAACCAGAAGGGAGAGGATCTGAAAATAAGGGCAGGCTGGGCCTGCTGTTCAAATGCATGACAATTCTAGGGGAACAGCTCTCATGGGAACAGCAGCATAGAACTTGGGCCAGCTGTCTCTTCTCTGGACACCTTCAAGAGGGAACAGAGATCACTGATGATAACATAGACCACTAAAAATACACAACAGAGGGCCATCCCTGCTAAACAGGCCTTCTCAAGAAGAGTCACCTGTGTCCCGAGGTAAGACGGTGAGAATAAGGGGCTTGAATTCAAGTAGGATGGGCAGCACCTGAACCACCAGCAAACATAAGAAGGCCAAGGGCTTGGCCTGGACAAGTGCCACTGAGCAGGAAAGGAGCACTTTGCACGGCTAGAGCCCAGCAGGATTTAAAACCAAAAGGTACCGCAGGACCAGATGGCTTCACGGATGGGCTATGGCTCCGGGAGTGGATGCCGCTGGCAGTGGAGGAGAGCTTCACCAGAACACCAGCAGCAGGACAGAGAATGGACTTGGGAGGGCAGAACTAGGTGAGGGAAAGCATTACCAGGCATTTGAAACAATTCACAGGGCATCATTCTAGAAAAAACTGTGATTATGTCACAAACTCCCCACCTTCTCTAAGTGTTCTAAATGCCATTTGTCCTTTCATGAGGTGAAGAACCACCTCAAGACTTCCCCCAACACCCCCATCACTCAGGTTTTTGGGATTCCCTGGCTCAGCAACCTTTCAGTGCACAGAACAATACTCCAACCAACTCAGCCACCTTGCCAGAATGATGAAAAATTTTCATAAGAGATCTCTCTCAGAACCACACCCCAGAGACAAAACAAAAGAAGACTGAGGAAAATTTTCAGTCTTATTAAAGAAAAGATAAAGAGAAAATATTAGGAATAAAGTTTTTACAGCCCCCCCCCCCAAAAGAAAAAGAATGAGGCAACTTACAAGATCCCCAAACACTGTCAAATGAAAACGTCAAAAAACTGTGTAAAAAGTATTAATTCCATTTATGTAAAATACTGTGTATGAATGTTTTCCCAACTGTCCTGGGCTTTCACTGTGGGTCGGCATACCGGTCTGCATCCTCCACACCAACAGGGTAGAGGGGGATTTGAAGACTGTCTCTCCTCCCACAGGTAGCCAACAAGCCACTAAGGGCTAAGCAAAAGGCCGCCTGAGCCACAAGCAAGCCTCATTCCTTTCAGGTACTTCTAATCCTCTTCAGTCTTCTAAGACCACAAAGCTTTGTAGCTACTCTAACTGACCCAGGAACTCTAGAGGTAGCCAGTGGCACTCAATAGGACTGTAACAGGAGGCCTGAAGTCAGTCTAAGTGTGCAGGTCCTGGAAGCTCACATCTCCAGTCTGGCCCTCTGGGATGCCTGCCCTCTGTGGTGGTTCCTAACCCTTGTTCAACACCCTGGGAAGCCCAGAGCTATTTCCTTCACAGAAATGAACTCCAAAGGAAAGTCCCCCAGGGAACAAGACTTTTGAGACAAAGGGGAGTGCAGGGTGGACGTGGAGGCCATGTTGGTCCAGCATACCCCACAGGGCTCTGCTCTCGCTCTGTCCTGTCTAACATGGAGCAGTCAACAGCTGAGACCAGACAGACAAGAAGCTGATCAAACTGATGGTTGGCTGCCAGGGATCCAGAAGTCAGCCTACAGAGAGGGACCGGAAGGGATCAGAGACACTGACTAAGGATAACAACTAGCCCAGGTTCACTGAACCAATCCAGGTTCACTGAAGCGACAGCCATACCAGGCAAGAGGAGAGGATGAAGGCCAAGAGGTGAGTGTCTGCAGTCCCTGCATCATCACCTCTCAAGAAAGGCTTATACTGTGCAATGGCCTATGGAAGGGCAGGTCACTTCCTCTTGCAGGGGGCGGTCCAGTTTAAAGCCTCAGTGCCAGGCAAGTCCATCAAAGAGGCCTCCAGGCCCTGAGGCTCCAAACTGCAGGAGCCCTCAGTCCCTCTAAACCCCAGTCTGGGAGGCTGGTGAACTTCAGGTGAGGATCCATATTTGTGAGAAGCCCTCACCTGCCCTCACCTCTCAGTTGAGCCAATATCTGCAGAAGCGAGCTTCCCCCAGTGTGAGGCCAAGGCCAGCTGGCTCTGCAACAACCCCCCCACAAGTCTTCCATAGGCAGGCAGCCACAAGGTCCCTGTCCTCACCCCTACCCCCCACCTAGGGACAGCTGCAAAGCCTGCTGGCTAAGGGAGCTGTTGCTCTTTATGTCAAAATATAAATAGCCATTTGTGCATTTATTCAATAACTGATTTCTGAGTGCCCACTCTGTGCCAGACCAGACTCAGGAGGCACAGCATGAACGTGACAAAGAGCAAAACATGTCAATGTGAACAATCCTAGCCCTGTCCAAAGTGCTGCGGCTGTTTGGTGGGCTTTCAAAAACTATACCCCCACCCCCTGACCATCAAAAATGGCTCCTCATTCAGCTGTATGTATCAGACACTGCTGAAAGCCACTGTGCTCTGCTGCCTGGTGGGGGGAGGGAGGGAGGACATGAACCAGGCCCTCTCCTGATAATATTCCCTTGTGTGTGTGTGTGTGAGGAGTCCTGCTTACAGTTTAAGGTGATGTCCCTACACTCCCTGATGCCCATCATGGATAACATTTTACTGTTGGCCTTTATGAAGCATTTGCTTTATATCAGACATTTCTTAGAACTTTACACTTAACTCATTTAATTCTCACAACATCTTTATGAAGTTCTGCTGTTATGTCCATGGCACAGATAAGGAAACTGAGGCACAGAGAAGTCACAAAGTGGGTAGCAGAGCAAGATCTGACACCAAGCAGTGTGGCTGTAGGGTCCAAGTTCCTTTTTGTTGTTGTTGTTGTTGAATCATTGATCAATTGCCTCCTGCACACCTTACACTGGGGATAGAGCCTGCATCCCAGGCATGTGCCCTTACCAGGAATTGAACCATGACCTTCTGGTTCATAGGTGGATGCTCAACCACTGAGCCACGCCAGCCGGGCTCTGATGTTACTTTAAATGAGCTGTCTGTAGAGGAGCAGCTGCAGTTAGATCAAAGGGAGTCCAGTGTTGTGGTTTGAGAACTTGGACCTTATGCCCTTGCCACTGTTGCTCAAGGGTTAGAGCAATGGCCCACACACCAAAGGGTTGTGTGTTTGATTCCTAGTCAAGAGCATGTACCTGGGTTGCAGGTTTGCTCCCCGTCCCCAGTCAGGGCATGTACGTGATACAACCAGTCAATGTCTTTCTCTCACATCGATGCTTCTCTTTCTCCCCCTCCCTCCCTTCCTCTCTAAAATCAATAAACAGCCCTATCTGGCTTGGCTCAGTGGACAGAACGACGGCCTTTGGACTGAAGGATCCCAAGTTCAATTGAGGTCAAGGGCACATGCCGGGTTAGGGGCTCAATCTCCAGAAGGGGGAGTGCAGAAGGCAGCTAGCTGGTCAATGATTCTCTCTCATCATTGATGTTTCTATCTCTCTCCTTTCCTCTCTGAAATCAATAAAAATATATTTAAAAAACAAATAAGTAAAATAAAATCAATAAACATATCTTTGGGTAAGGATTAAAAATAATAATAAAGTAATGCCAGACCTGGGCTTTCCTGTAGGGCGCGGCTATAGGGTTAAGCCTCGGACTGACCTGTTGGCAACGCCATAAACAAGTCCCAGCTTAGAGGACACAGTCCTCTTAGCATAATTAGGCTTGACCTTATGATGCTCCCTAGATCCTTCCTAGGTAGCTAATGGGCTGTGGGAGGTGCAGCAAGTGCTGCCAAAACAAAACAAGTGAAACTCACAAGAACACTGTAACTATGGTGACCACTACCTTGTTTACCTCTGGCTATAAAATAAAGGCTCAGCTTGCCTCTGGATCTCTCGGTGGCCTCAGCCAGGCACAGGAAGATCCACCTAGACCAGTGATGGCAAACCTTCTGAGCTCGGCGTGTCAGCATTTTGAAAAACCCTAACTTAACTCTGGTGCCATGTCACATATAGAAATTTTTTGATATTTGCAACCATAGTAAAACAAAGATTTATATTTTTGATATTTATTTTATATATTTAAATGCCATTTAACAAAGAAAAATCAACCAAAAAAATGAGTTTGCGTGTCACCTCTGACACACGTGTCATAGGTTTACCATCACTGACCTCGACCCAGCTTATTCTCTTTGTCATTTCTTCATCCTTCACCGCCCTCACTCAGGCTTTCGAACCCTTGGCTGAGCTGGCTCGGCACACTTTCCTTCCTCCCAGGTGATGGCCCATAAGCCCAGGTCCCCAGCCAGCTGCACTCTGCCCACTGCCCACATACCATTCACTCTCCCCTGGACTTGCCCTGGCCAGACTGTGGCCCATATTGGAGTGGCAGGACTGTCTTTTACTAAACATCCCAAGTCAGTTGGTAAATCACACAGAAATAAATTTGTTACATAAAAACCACACTGTGATCCCACCCTTTCCTCTGGCAAAATGTTGGCCCAAAATTGGCCTCTTGGTACTACTGACCTGCTCAGCATACAGGAAGGAGAAAGGACTATTGCCAACTCTTCAGCAACCCAAACACAAAAGCACATGTGACAAGGGAACAATATAGCAGCACACCAAGGAAAAGACATTTAATCAGTCTGTTGCTATCTATTAGGTTCTAAATGTTGTCACTGACACATTCCACTTAGGGCCAAGAATCTACTACGCATTTCCCTATGCCAAGGAGAGGAAGAGGAACAGAGGTAAGATATCATGGGTACAGGGAGGGCCCACAACTAGGCCACCTCCCATGATGTATGCGTTAAGTGCTGCAGAACTGCCAGAGGGCAGGGGGAAGACAGTGCCAAGGAGCTAGGTCTGGGAAGCAGGACCAGAGGGCTGCAGGCAAGAGCAATCTGGACAGGAAGAGGAACAGGAAAAAAAAACAGCCTAACAAGAGCGAGAATGTACATACCCATTGGCCAAAGTGTGCAACAAAAGCACATTATTCATTCCTAAGACTAGAACCACTAACTGAAATATTAACCTTGCTAGCTGCCACCTGGGCAAACCGGAGCTTTAACCACAGCACATCCTGTGCCCGCAACACCATCTGTGGTGACACAGTGCCTGGCACACAGCAGGTGGCAGTGAGGGCTTGTTACAGGGTGAATGCAAGCAATGGGATGGGAAGCATCACCTTTCATCTTTCAGGGAAGCTAAGTACCAGGCGCCTCCTCCTGCTCTCTGAAGTGATCAAAGTGTTCAGGGGAAAGGGCCATGTCATACGCAACTTACTGTCAAATGGTTCAGAAAAAAAATTGTTAAAAATAATTATGTCCATGCATACATTTCTATGCATGAGTATAAACACACAGGGGAGATACGGCAAATAAAATAAAATGCTAACAATAGGTACATCTAGTACAGGATATGCAAGTGTTCTTGCACTAACTGTATTCTTGCAACTTTTCTGTAAGTTTGAAATTATTTTTTTAGGAATATATTTCTTTATGTATTTTTATTGATTTCAGAGAGGAAGGGAGAGGGTAAGAGAGAGACAGAAACATCAATGATGAGAATCACCGATCAGCTGCCCCCCACATGCCAACCACCAACTGAGAACTCCTAGTTTATATAAACATTTCCTACCAAATGTTTACTTTAAAAGCAACAACAAAACAATTCATTAGCTAGTGAGGTTGGAAAAGTATCATCCAAAAAGAATGAAATTATAAAATCCAAAGCCCAGTCTGCTAGTAGGGCAAGTTCTATAGAGTTACAAGGTGGTAGGCTGTGGAGGAAAGAACTCCAAACTCAGAAGTCACCTGGCCAGCCTAAGTGCAGGCTCAACTTCCCTGCTACTTCTATAAGCTTCAGCCAGTTCTGCTTATAAAACATCCACACACTTCCTATTCGTTAACCCATATGCTGCTCCAGTGCTGTGGCCACTTCTCGGCTCACTGAGGCTTTATCAGTTCAGCATACCCAGCAGGTCCCTCATGGCCATGGGGAAAGAACCCTGACCTAGGAGCCAGCTCTTAGTGGTCTGAATCCCAGCTACTCTGCTCTCCAGCTATGTGACTTTATACAAGTCACTTGCCTCTCCCAGCCAGCTTTGTTCATCCCAAGGAACACAGCTCCAGTCCTGCTACATCACCTATAGGCCGGGGAACTCAGCCAAGACCATGCTCACTCAGGAAAGGTTAAATGTTTTCTCAGCTAAGTATGGTGGAGTCACCATGGACGGAGCTATGGTTAAACCCATGGCATGATTTTCTTTCATAATTAATGCTTAGAAAAAAACAGTATTAGAAATCAGCAACTGATGTTGCATTCCCTGTACAGATAAAGGGTCAGGGAGATGATACTGCAGTCAGTGGCCGTAAATGCCCCTGTATGTTTGTCACCCCTCAGCAGAGATCCACAACCTTTCTAACATCTCGGGGAGACAATGCACATCTTCATTGGTCATTATGGTTAACCACAGAAGGAATTTGGGGCGAGGGCTGGTTCTATCCCTCAAACCAGGGTATTCAGATGGAAAGGGCTTCAGAATCCTGGTGAGCCACTGGGTCCATCAGAAGAAAAGCGGCCTAGGGCTCCACAGCAGGGGTTAAAGATAGGACATACATAAGCCCCCGGGAAAGGTGCACAATGGAACCAGGCCAGACTTCTAGGACTGAATCTCATCTCAGCCACTTAGCTTGATGAGCTCTTTGTATTCCAATTTCCCTATCTGTAAATGGAGCTAATAACAATGTCTACCTCACAGGGACCACCTGAGAGTTAACTTAACACGTGTTCTTACTACAAAAGCTCCTGGCATGTAACACATCCTCGATCAAGCCGCATCAGACATGCATTTAAAATAAACTTTGGCGAAAGGTCAAGTTCAGCACTCTTGTGTTGCCCATTGCCCCACTCTGTGAAAGGCCTCATGCCCTGGCCTGCATCAGAGAGGAGCCAAAAATGGCTTGGTCCCCATCCTCAAGGGTTCCCCCTGGTAGAAATCAGAAGACACCCTCCTGCCTACTTGCCTGCCTCCCTCCCATCTGGGAAACAGGTTCTGACAGGTGCCCTCCTCACACCCGAGTATGGATCTAAGTCAGGATTTCAATAGAAGGAATGCAGGCTACGACCAAAAAAGCACCCCCTCGAAAATGCCAGCCAGCAAACCTCTGCTGGGAAGGAGACACAGCACACACAGCACACAAGAACATCTGACCCAGAGTGAGACTTGCCCTTGCTGCCCAAACAACATCAGGGAGCCAGTTGGAGTCCCCCAATTGTAAGGCAAGTCAAGATACCACTGGGGGCCGCTGCAAAGTTCTATATGGAGTGTCATGGAGTGATGAAGGTCACTTTGCTCCCTCTGCCACAGGTGCCTTCCTGCCCCAACTCAGACCTAAGTGTGATGTCTTCTGTGAACCCCGCCCCTGCTTCACAAGTACAAATGGTTGGCCATCTCTCACACCTGCCTAGGCCAACACACTTAGTGGACCGATTTACACCTTGACTCTCTTTCCACACCTAAAGGGCACTCCCAGAGGAAGGGGTTTATTCTCTCCATTTGAGCATCCCTACGAGATGGGCAGGTATCAAGCACTCAGACGCTTGTTGAATTACTGCTGGCCAGTTGGCAGGATATGTGAACAGACAGAAAAGGAGTTGGGGACATTGGTCACCTCTATCATCCAGGTAGGAGATGCTGGACCTGGAACCAGAGGTACCCCAAGAAGATAGCATGCATGGTACACATGGCTTCACTCAGTCCAGTGACCTAATGTGCAAAACTGGGACCCACAAGCCAGAACAGGATGATGTCTCATCTTTCTACAGGTGTAGACTTGTGTTTTTGTTGTTGTTTTAATATATATTTTTATTGGTTTCAGAGAGGAAGGGAGAGTAGGAAAGAAACATCAATGATAAGAATCACTGATTGGCTGCCTCCTGCACACCCCCTACTAGGGATCGAGCCCACAACCAGGGAATGTGCCCTTGACCGGAATCAAACCCGGAACCTTTCAGTCCACAGGCCGATGCTCTATCCACTGAGCCAAACCAGCTAGGGCTAGACTTGCTTTCTAAAGCACCTAATCACAACAACCCACAATCCATTGGCTCTGCTCCCCAAGAGCCCATACAGTACCCTCCTAGATAGGTGACCCTTTTCCTGGCTTCCTTTCCTACCAAGGCTATCCCAGAACCAGTCATCCTGCTGCCCACAGAACAGCAAAAGCAGTGAGCAACCAGCTCTACTCAGGGAGCCCAGAGAAGTATCACTGGAGAGACTCCAGGCTGAGCATGGGCCTAGGGTCTTGGCCACGAGATAGTCAAGAGGTTCAGTGTGTCTAGGGTGGGAGCCTAGCTAGGGCACCGTGGAGGATCAGCCGCATACCACTGTGCTTCCCAGCCTGCCTTTACCCACTGAGGCCTGACAGTGCTCACAGAAGACAGCCCTGAGCACTTCCACCTTCACCGACCTCCGCTTCCCACTCCTGGCTACCTGGCCCCAGTTGGCGTGTGTCTCTCTCACACTGATGTTTCTGTTTTTCTCTCTCTCAAATCAATGGAAAAAATATCCTAGGATGAGGATTAACAAAAAAAAAGTTAAGAATCATACTTTTCGCCCCAGATGGGTGGCTCAGTTGGTTGGAACATCCTCCCATACACCAAAAGGTTGCAGGTTTGATTTCTGGTCACAGATCATACCTAGATTGCAGGTTCAATCCCCAGTAGGGGTGAGGATGGGAGGCAACCGATCAAAGTTACTCTCTCTCTAAAGTCAATAAAAACTTATCCTCGGGTGAGGGTTAAACATTTTTTAAAAACACACACAATTTTATAGTTAAAAGGAAATCATACTTTGCAACTGCGTTGTTATAAAAAATGAATGCCTATAATGTGTACATTACATTCTCTTTTATCTAAAAGTTCGATTTTCCTGCTGATTTGAGAAGAAATCAAACATTTTCACGGACTCCTAAAAGCACTGTGGGCCCCCAGCATTGCCTCTCCTCTTCCTATTAGATAAACCAGCCCTGAGTTTGGGGATTTTAATTTCTTGCTGCAGTTCAGATGGGTACACCAGAAACAGAGATTTAAAAATTCTCTGGGATCTTCTAGCTGCCATGAATGATTCTGAACCCGCACCACAGGCTTTTTATAGAAACACAAGCTCCAAGGGGAGTTCTAAAGGCATTTAATCATCACACACAAGGAGCAGTCCTGAGTACCTGGCACAGTCCGGGCTCCCTGGACTGCGACACACCTGCGGGGCGCGGGCGCGTCCGTCTCGGCCCCAGGACAGGCCCGCGCGATGTTGGGCGGCCTCCTAGCACCTCCTCGGGTCCAGTCCCTGGGCTGAGTCCTTCTCATTGTCACCGAGTGACCATGAGCGACACGGCTACTGCTCTCCAGCCGCGGGGTTTCCAGGACTGAGACGCTGGCATCAACCCACTGCTGGGAGGAAGCAATGGGAACCAGGTGCCCCCACAAGCTGCCCTCTCGACCTAACCCGAGCCTAGCTCCAGCCGCTGGACCAGAAACGAGGACGCAGCTCCTCGGCGAAAGAACTCCATCTCTCGCTTCCATCGACCTCAAAGCAGGTAGTGGCTCCACGGACGTGGACCCAAAGGCCACCGCCCCGAGAACAAAGTTTCTTGATGTACGAGGCGCTGGAGCCCACCAGGTAAACTCACGTCATGGTCCCGGGGGTGCACGGTCCCGGGAAGGAGGACGCGGCGGACCGCAGGTAGGCCTTGGCAGGCGTCCTCCCGGGACACGGCCCCACCAAGCGGAGGGAG
>NW_005367694.1:2351595-2372862 GCF_000412655.1 Myotis brandtii
TGCGGACCCCTGGCCGGGCTGGGGCGGGGCCTGGGCAGTAGTGCCCGAAAGGGGCGAGGCGTAAGTCGGGATGGTGAGGGGCAGGCCCGGCGGGAGGGCGGGGCTTAAGGGGTGAAGTGCCATTGGCTGAACAGAGAGGTGGGGCTCGGGGGTGTAACCTGAGCCGAAGGGCCGGCCCTAAGATCTTAGGGCGCCGGGGAGGGACGGGCGATGGGACCAGGTGGACGGGACACCGAAGGAAAATGGGTGTGGCCCCGGGGTGGGGGGCAGGGCGGGAGGGAGCCAAGGGGGACGGACACAAAGAGTCTCACACCTTGCACATCTGCAGCCCGAGGTCCGGTCCATGGCCCAAGAGTGGGCCGGAAAGTGGCCTTTCCAGAAGGGCTGCGCCCTGGCTGAGTGCCTCCGTTTGTTAGAGCATCCTGCCGGGCACCAAAATGGTTAGGGTTCGATTCCAGGTCAGGGCACGTAGGTTGCAGGTTCCATCCCTGGTCAAGGCCCAGGGATAAATGTTTCTCTCTCTCTCTCTCTCTCTCTCTCTCTCTTCTTTTCTAAAATCAATAAACATGTCCTCGGGTGAAGATAAAAAAGTAAAAATAATTTAAAAAAAAAAGGACTGCGAAAAAGGGATGAAGAAAACTGTCAGGACCCAACTTTGAGGAGGTGGAAAGGAGGATCGATGCTGTCAGGCACAGGTTGGTGTGGCTTCACTGGCGCACACAACTGAAAAGGAAGAAGTAGCCTAAAGGAGTATCATGCATACCCCCCCCACCCCCCGCAGGTGTGGCTCTGGGATTGAGCTTCGAGCTATGAACCAGGAGGTCATGGTTTGAGTCCTGGTCAGGGCACATGCCCCGTTGCAGGCTGAATCCCCCGTAGGAGACTGCAGGAGGCAAGCAATCAATGATTCTCTATCATTGATGTTTCTATCTGCCTTCCTCTCTGGAATCAATCCTATCCTATATAATAAAAGGCTAATTAATATGCAAGTTGTCCCCTCCACCAGGAGTTCGACTAACCAGAGGTGGGCCTGGCCCACCAACTGCCTGTGGCCCCTCCCCCATGCACGACCGGGCCTCTAGTAAAAATTTATTTAAAAATAAAAATGAGTCATTTTAGAGAGACCCTGTAGTAAAGTTGGCCTCTGGAGGAAGGGCCCTGCCTACACAATGGGGGAGTAGGAGAAGGAACGCTGGGCACATCAGACCAGATCTGCATAGAATAAAGCCACTGGGGACAATGCTGACAGTACTGACTTCATAGCTGTTATCTGGAACAAGGAGACTATGGGAGGGGACCCAGCAGATAAGGTGTTCTCAGTAGGAGAGAGGAGCAAGCTGTCCAAAGGAAAACAGCCAAGCACACAGGACCTGGCACAGGGTGTCAGGGCTGGAAAAGAGGGTGAAGGGCCAGTGTGACTCAGTGAAGCATTGGCTGTTGCATCAAAAGGTCCCTGGTTTGATTCCCGGTCAGGGCACATGTCTGATTTCGGGTTTCATCCCCTGGTTGGGGTGCGTGCCAGAGGTGATCAATCAATGTTTCTCTCTCACATCAATGTTTTTCTCCCTCTCCCTAACTTTCTCTCTAAAAAAAAAAAAAATCAACAAAAACATTTTTAAAAAATAAAAAGAGGCCCTAGCTGGTTTGGCTCAGTGGATAGGGCGTCGGCTTCTGGACTGAAGGACCCACCCTGACCTGGCCCACCTCCACTCCACTGACTCACTCCAGGAGCAGTCCTCTCAAGCTAACTCAAGGCATGGTTCTCCTGAGTGTCCCTTAATCTTGGGACACTCAGGATCATCTGAGAGAGAGGCACCCACTTCCTCAGGGTGGATATAGCTAAGGTTCAACCCAAGACTAGGCCAGACCTGCCTGCTCCTGCTCCTCAGGGTGTGGCCCCAAGCAAGTGCAAGACACAGCAGAGGCACTCTACTGCTGGCAGAAATTAGTCCCTGACCTCTCCCACTTGCACCATCCTCAGGGAGCATTCCAGGAGCAGCTGATGGCACTCAAAGCAGGATCAAGGTCCAGCTTCTGTCCCAGTCCCAGATCTGCCCTAGGAGCCCAGACCCCCAAGAAGGAACACACAGCCAAGAGCAGAAATCCCTGCCAGTTGTCCCCACCAAAGCCACTATCAGAGAAGCAGGCTGGCGAAGCTTTGGAAGAGGAAAGTTAAGTCCAGGGAGGTGAAGAGTCCAGCTAAACCATTCAGGAGAGGGCAGAGCTCTGGCTTCCTAAAATCAGAGACCCTGGGCCTGGAGTCTTGGCCCCACCTGATTCACCTCCATTCTTCACCCTGCTGCATGGCCCGCAGGCCACCTGTGTAGACAAAGGCAAGGACTTCCAAGACTGAAGGGGGAAAAATCAGGGACGTTTCTCCCCAGCTCCTTGCCTGTGGGTCACTGTGGCCTCTACCAAAGGTCACCGCCTCTCTCAAGGTCATCCTCTCTATGCTATCCTTCCCAGGCTCCAATGATCATCCCTCCCTTTCTCCAGGAGTGTGTGACTACTGTTGGGGTTTCCTACACTCTGCTCCCACCTTTGTAAGTTATGCCCTTATTATACCCTCAGACTGCCCCAACTGGAGTATGTCCTGTTTTCTGCTGGGACCTGGACTGATACAACCACCTGCCCTGAATTTCCAGGATTGCAGTCATCAGCCCCACCACTGGTCAAGCAGTCCTAGCTCCAGGCATGGGTAGACCAAGGTGTCCCCACAGCCCCCTGCTACCTCCAGTCCCAGCCAAGTGTGAGGTCACTCTCTGTAGGCATTTGGTCTGCAGCCTACTGGCCAGCCTTCCAGGATTCTGAGTCCAAGGGGCTCAAGTCAGGACCTCATTACCCCAGATACTCCTCCTTTATGACTTCACCCACTGAAGTCATCTGGGAGACAATGCTGAACGTTCCACCCCAGAGTCTGGGCCTCTAGGAGGCAGGGACAGCAGGCCAGGCCAGCCTAGAGGACTATCCGTCCACAGTGTAAATGAGGACACTGCTGGCCCATGTCTTGCAGGGATGTAGAAGGCAGCCTCAGAGGCACTGGGTGCTCCTGGCACCATGGATGATGCTGCCATCCTCAAGCGACGAGGCTATATCATGGGGATAAATTTGGGAGAGGGCTCATACGCAAAAGTCAAATCCGCTTACTCTGAGCGCCTAAAGTTCAATGTGGCGGTCAAGATCATCGACCGCAAGAAAGCCCCCGCAGACTTCTTGGAGAAATTCCTTCCACGGGAAATTGAGATTCTAACCATGCTAAACCACCGCTCCATCGTCAAGACCTATGAGATCTTTGAGACATCGGACGGCAAGGTCTATATTGTCATGGAGCTTGGGGTTCAGGGTGACCTCCTTGAATTCATCAAAACCCGGGGAGCCCTGCACGAAGATGATGCTCGCAAGAAGTTCCACCAGCTCTCCTCCGCCATCAAGTACTGCCATGACCTGGACGTCGTCCACCGAGACCTCAAGTGTGAGAACCTTCTCCTTGACAAGGACTTCAACATCAAGTTGTCTGACTTTGGTTTCTCCAAGCGCTGCCTGCGGGATGATAGTGGCCGACTGGCACTGAGCAAGACCTTCTGTGGGTCGGCAGCATATGCGGCCCCCGAAGTCCTGCAGGGCATCCCCTACCAGCCCAAGGTCTATGACATCTGGAGCCTGGGCGTGATCCTCTACATCATGGTCTGTGGCTCCATGCCCTACGACGACTCCAATATCAAGAAGATGCTGCGCATCCAGAAGGAGCACCGCGTTAACTTCCCGCGCTTCAAGAGCCTGACCAGTGAGTGCAAGGACCTCATCTACCGCATCCTGCAGCCGGACGTCAACCGGCGGCTGCACATCGACGAGATCCTTAGCCACTGCTGGGTGCAGCCCAAGGTCCGGGGCCTGTTCTCTGCAGCCATCATCGACAAGGAGGGGGAGAGCTCAGGGGTCCGTGAGCCCTCAGGGGTTCATGAACCCTCAGGGGTCCATGAACCCCCATGGGCCCCTGAGCCTGGCTCTGACAAGAAGTCTGTCACCAAGCTGGAGCCCCAGGAGGCACAGCCTGAGGTGAACCCAGAGTCACAAGCCAAGGAGGAGATTCTGCAAGAGGTGTCGAGGCCATTGGATACCAGAAGCCCAGCCCCTACAGGGGGGCAGCCGAGCAGGGACACCGTGGAAGGGGACTCCCCGAAGCCTCCAGACACACACACCTAGTGAGCCTCTCACATGGCCCAGGGGCGGGCAGGGAATGAGGCAGAGCTCATAGCTTCGAGCCTGAGCTCCAAAAAAAAAGCCAAGGGACAAGCCATTGAAGGAAGACAGTCCCGGATGAGCCGTTATTTTCGTTTCTTTTCCCTCCCTTTGAACTTGGTAACCCACATGGTAAAAAAGCAATAAATAACTATATTAGTGCAGATTGTAAGGTGAATGTCTTTCCCCAGCTGACTGCGGTCGTCTAAGGAGAGGATCCATCCCACCACACCCCAAGTTTGGAAAATATATCCCAGTGTGCTCAGCCATGACCATGACCTCAGGCCTTCAACCAGAGCAGAGAGCTGAGTGAGGAAGATGCTGCTTCAAGAGGGAGGCTATGAGTGTGGTGCTGGGGGAGGGGGGACATGGAGAGGACAGGACCAAGGAGGGCTGCCTGTACAAGGCTACTGGTGAGGAGGGGCCTGCGGAGGGCAGATGCACCAGCTTCTCAGATTCTCTTCATCTCCCCACCTTAAAGGGCAACTTAGTTTTTCTGCTTGGTCCACCAGGGGTTCTCCGTGTCCAGCAGGCTCCCAGTTCTCAATGGCGCCGAGTCACCCCACCCTGTGGCCATTCCCTCAGCTCAGGTGAAGCAGGAGGCTCTGCTGGACAGCCCAGCCACACTCCAGGCCACATGTCCCACAGCTGTGTGGCCTGGATCTCACCCTGTTCCCCTCTAGTCCCAGTCTGTCCCCAGGGGTGATGCTCCCTGCCAGAGTAGATAAGCTGATACTGGTAAGAGACAAGACAGGTGTCCTCACAAGGCATGCCTGACCTCTGTGGCATCTATGTTCCACAGCAGGAGCAGGCTTACACGTAACATCACCAACCACCGTGCTTTGCGGGGCCCTGCTTGGCCTTTCTATGCAGTCCTCACCTCTGCTGTCATGGCCCTTTCTCTTCCCGCTCTGCACTCACCGACTTCTTGTGGACCTGCAGGGTTAACACACCAAGAGGGCAAGAGTCTCAGACTCACCCCACCCCGACACCTCCGTTTTAGGAAAACCTGAACCCCAACCCGCTGGGAGAAGTGAGACCCCGTGAGTGTCCCAGACCTGCCCACTGCAACCCTCCCCATAGTCCACTGCTCTGCCTGGCTCCACCCTCCCCACAGCCCCCTTTCCCACGGTGTTCTCATATGCCCTGCCATTGCCTCCCACAGCACCCAGTCTGGCTCCCTCTGCTGAGGGAAGGATCTCAGTGTCTAGCCTTGGAGGTCCTCCCAGGTCTGACCTCTTCCTGGCTGCCCAGCCTCTTCCCTCACCCCCACCCCCCACATACATTTTATAATCATCCCTGCAGACCTTGTCTCTCTCTCCAGGCTCAGCTGAGGGGCCATGGCCTCCACAAGGCCTCCTGGGGGCCCCTACAGCACTCAGCAGCCAGCCACTGAGCTCCACCAGGCAGGCCAGTGAGTGCCCAGGGTCCAGGCACAGAACAGGCCTTGAGTAACACTGGAGCAGTCCCCCAATTTTTTAGTGAGGACTGCAGGCTCCAGGAGCCCAGCCATGCAGCTTGGCTGATGGTGGAGTGCAATTACAGTGTACACTGAGAGGAACTGACATAGGGACATCCCGAGGAAGGCTCCTGAGCCGCCTCCTCTCGGTCCTCTCTGCAGCCTGCTGCAGTCCTCCAGGCAGCGGGCAGTGTGCGGCAAGAGGGCCTGGAGTCTCACTGCAGCCCAGCGAGGAGGTGAGCCTGGGTAGGAGGGGCTGCAGGAAGGAGCACCTACTGTGTGCTTTGCAAGTGGGGAAACAGCTCAGAGAGGGGAGACTTCTTGACTGAAGCCACACCTCCCCAGGTGGCCTCACTGGGCTCGACCCTGGCATAGACCTCCTCAGTGACCCTTTCACAAAGGTTTTAGGATCAAGACCCTCAACATGGATGCTGTGTTGCCCTGACCGGTTTGGCTCAGTGGATAGAGCGTTGGCCTGCGGACTGAAGGGTCCCAGGTTCGATTCTGGCCAAGGGCATGTACCTTGGTTGCGGGCACATCCCCAGTAGGGTGTGTGCAGGAGGCAGCTGATCAATGTTTCTCTCTTATCAATGTTTCTGACTCTCTATCCTTCTCCCTTCCTCTCTGTAAAAAAATCAATAAAATGTATTAAAAACAAAAACAAAGAACATGGATGTTGTAGCCCACAGTGCTCGCTCCCGCCCCTGCACTCTCGCCACATCATGTGCACTAGCGGTCCTTGTCCTCCTCCTCCTCCATGTGGCTAACTCCTAAGACCTCAGCCTTCCCAGCCTCCCCAAGTCCCGTCCCCAATTCTGTCCTCACAGCTCCATGTTCCCAGTGTCAAAGCACAGTCACTACTGGGCATTCCCATTCATTGGTGGGACACTGAACCTCCTGGGCTCCAGCAAGGCCTAAGTCCTTTCTAGTTCACCAATGCATCCCAGCACCTGGAACGAACCCTCAAATGCCTATGGGGTGAATGGACAAATGGGGGCTCAAATTTATGGAGAAAACCAAAGCTCAGAAGTGACCTTCCCAGAGTCTACAGATCTCTGACCCACAGGACTGCCGGTGAGACTTCTGCTGGAGGTCCTCTGGTCCAACCTAACACTCCGCCCCCAACACACCAGGAGTCCCTGCCTCTGCGTGCACATCTTGGGCAAAGCTGCCTGCTCCACATCCCTGCATGATGCTGAGACCTGCCTCCTCCACCACGTCTTCCAAGAACCAAAGAAGCCCACTGTCCGGAAAAGAGCAGGTTAAGGGGCAGAGAATCCACAACGTGGGTCCGTGGATCAGTCAAGAATGAAGACGTCCAGGAGCACTCCAGATAGAACATTTGGGGCACAGGAGAAAGTGGGGGCGGGGTCATCCTCACTCAGCTGTGAGGACAGAACTGGGTCCTGGCCTGCAAATCCTCACAGCCAGCCCCTTCTGGGACACAAAGGAGTGAGTACTGGTCAGTTAGGCCAAAAAGATCCCCCAGGAGAAAGGGACCCTCAGGGAGGCCTGGCTGCTGGAGGGCAGTCACCACTGTGGGCTCATCCTGCTGGGACCAGTCATTCCTGCCTGGCACCTGGACTCTGGCTGTCCTGCCACTGCCATCTTCCACATGGACCTCCAGACACATACTCCAAGTGCATCCATAGAGCTGTGCTCTGGGCAACATGTTACATCTGCCTGCCATGTCTTGCCGCTTGTCACCTGGTGGATGGAGCGGTGTTGACCCTCTGCATGCCAGCTCCACTGTCAGCCCCTGACCACCCACACAGAAGCAGGTCTTCCTTCGTCTCCCCTGAACACAGAGTACATGGCACACCTGTCCTGACAACTTGCTACGTGTGGGCATGGGATGCCTGTGACAGGAAACCAATGAACAGCAGGGCTTTCAAACTACCTAAGGTGTATACAGGAGGCCACATTTTCCAAAGCAGAACTCCACACACGTGCCCTGAAATAAGGTTTTCACATTGTTTCCAGGCGCAAAGGACAGTTTCAGAGACGCAAACAATGCTTTCCCAGGGTTCCAACAGCTGCAACGTGCCACTCCTCACAAAGGCCCACACTGACATAATCCACCAAGGTGCTTGCTCCTAACAGGGTGCTGGCTCTCAGCACCCAGGCTCCGCCCAGGCCCTGCCCAATCACTGACCAGCACACTAGCCCGTTGTCTCCCTCTGTCACCCAGAACCCCCAGGCCCACCCTAGTCCAGCCTCCTATTGCCTGGTCAAAGGTACTGGCCTCCACTCGTCCCAAAGCCTAGTCTCTATGCTGCCATCGCAAACTGTGACTTGGGCCACAGCTCTTCTTGCCCTGCGCCCTGCAATGGCTGCCCATCCCTCAGGGAAGAGCCCCCACTTACCTTTCCCCCCACCTCCCTCCTGTCTGTGGGACTCAGCCATTCCCAAAACAAGCCCTCTCCTCTCTCAGACTCTTTCCTACCTGGATGCCTATCACCTCCTCTACCTGACTCTCAACCCATCCTCCAGGCCTGCCCCAGTCCTCAGAGCACATCTGCCAGTCTGGGGCCTGCAGCATCCCAGAGCCTGCCTGGCCTTCCACCCCACACACGTCCTGCTCACTACAGCACTCACCCACCCAGCCCTCTACCCCAAACAGAAGCTGCTCTTGTCCACTAAGCTTAGAACCACTGCCAGCCTGGCCAGACCAGAGCAGTCCCTCCCAGACACCGCCAGTTCTGAGGACACAAGCCATAGATGGAATTTTCTCCACACATCCAAGAAGCTGCAGGAAACTAACCCTAATAAGACGGGAACTAACCCAGGGTCAGTCCCGACAGCCAGGAAAGGAAAACTAGCATGGGACTGGCATCCCTGGGCAGCCGCCACCTTCGGCCTGACTCGTGACAGGGAAGCCCCGGCAAGGAGGAGCAGGGACGGTTACCACAGTCCTAGGTGCTGGCTCCCTTAAGTGGGTGGGGAGTAAGCACTCCTGCCACGCCAGCTGGCTTCCAGGGTTCCAGGGGCCCTGTTCCCCCCGGCCCAGTTCTCACTCCCGGCTGCCTGGCTTTATGACTTCACATGCTGAAGTCACGTGGAGATAATGCTGAGCATTCCACTAGTCCAGGGCAGCCCAGCCAGACGGCTCCCCACACTGTAAATGAGGACAATGCCTGCTGGCCCACGTGGGGAGGGGATGTAGAGGGCAGTGGCGCCCGCCACTCCTGGCACCATGGATGATGCTGCGGTCCTAAGGAAAAAGGGTTACATCGTGGGTATCAATCTTGGCAAGGGCTCCTACGCAAAAGTCAAATCAGCCTACTCTGAGCGCCTCAAGTTCAATGTGGCGGTCAAGATCATTGACCGCAAGAAAACGCCCTCCGACTTTGTGGAGAGATTCCTTCCTCGGGAGATGGACATCCTGGCGACTGTCAATCATCGCTCCATCATCAAGACCTACGAGATCTTCGAGACCTCAGATGGGCGAATCTACATTGTCATGGAGCTTGGGGTCCAGGGCGACCTCCTCGAGTTCATCAAGTGCCGGGGAGCCCTGCATGAGGATGTGGCACGCAAGATGTTCCGCCAGCTCTCCTCAGCCGTCAAGTACTGCCACGACCTGGACGTCGTCCACCGAGACCTCAAGTGCGAGAACCTTCTCCTTGACAAGGACTTCAACATCAAGCTGTCCGACTTCGGCTTCTCGAAACGCTGCCTGAGAGACTGCAGCGGGCGCATCATCCTCAGCAAGACCTTCTGTGGGTCGGCGGCATATGCGGCCCCAGAGGTCCTGCAGGGCATCCCCTACCAGCCCAAGGTCTATGACATCTGGAGCCTGGGTGTGATCCTCTACATCATGGTCTGTGGCTCCATGCCCTACGACGACTCCGACATCAAGAAGATGCTGCGCATCCAGAAGGAGCACCGCGTGGACTTCCCGCGCTCCAAGAACCTGACGGGTGAGTGCAAGGACCTCATCTACCGCATCCTGCAGCCGGACGTCAACCGGCGGCTGCACATCGACGAGATCCTCAGCCACTCGTGGCTGCAGCCCCCCAAGCCCAAAGCCATGTCTTCCGCCTCCTTCAAGAAGGATGGTGAGGGCAAGTATCGGGCCGACTGCAAACTGGACACGCGGCCAGGCTCATGCCCCGAGCACCGGCCCGAGCACCGGCCCGATCACAAGCTGGGGGCCAAAACCCAGCACCGGCTGCATGTGGTGCCCGAGAATGAGGACAAAATGGAGGACAGGCTGGCCGAGACCTCCAAGGCAAAAGAACACCATGTCTCCGGAGCCGGAGCCGAGGTGGGGAAGGCAGGTACCTAGGGTGCAGATGGCTGGGGGGCGTGGTGCACAGTGGCGCCCACGTAAACTAAGTAGGCAGGTAGGAGCTGAAGAAGGCACAGGTGCAAGGAACAAGTAAAATCTGTCAATTAAACCACTATTTTGATTACGTTCTATTAGCTTTCTTCTACTTGGTAGCAAAGACATTAATGACTAACCAGCAAATAAACCACAAAGTGTAAACAAGCATTGAGAGTGCCCCCTGAGGAGTCTTTCTCTCCAGGACTCAGCCAACCACCCTCCTTGCGGCGCAGCGTCTCCAGCATAGGGGTCCAGGGACCGGGGCTCAGGCATAAGTCCTCAGGTGCAGCACAGCACTCTGACCCCATCCCACTTCCTCAGACAGCCCTTCCTCAAAGTTTTCCTCCCCCTTCATCCTCCAGGCAGGCAACTCCAGCCAAGACCTCTGACCTGCACCCCCTCCACTGCATCCTGGTCACCCCACACAGCAGCCCTATCTTGTCACCCAGGGCACACTCCCAATAGGCCAGCCACGTACTGGAAGTGGTCAGCACCTGGCCTTAGGTGGGCTTGACTGGACGTCTCTCTCTGCATCTCACTCACGCCCGCTCAGACCTCTGCTTTCCCATTTCCTGGGGGCACCCTCAGGCCCAAGGCCACTCTTCCCCATGCGGGAAAAGTATCAAAACCCACACTTTGCAGTCCCAGACCTTGGTCCAAGCTCACCCGCTAAGCCCACCCCAGTCCCCTTGGTGGGTCACAGGGCACAGCCAGGACTTGGCCCCTGGAGTTTGCAGGAACTCACCGTCGAGGAGTGCAGGCTGACAGTGTCCAGAAGGCAGCAGGCCCTGCACCAGCCTCCGGAGGCTATTGGCACTCAGGAGGGCAGAAGAGGACCAATGCAGGAGGACTCAGGAAGATGGCCTAGTGCAAGGGCTGGGTGTGCTCGAAGCAGGACTCCAGTCTGAGGGGTTCCAGGTCGCCTCCCTGAGCAGCGAGCCCCCAAGGGCACAATCTGACCCCACTTGAGGCAGAAGAGACCCATTTGGCAAGCAGCCATGGTCTTGGGCCCCCCAACTCCATGGGAAGCAGCTGGTCCTAGACCTTCTGGGGGTTGGGCACCAATACACTCAGGCTGCCAAGCCAGTGCTGGCTGGTGGTATAAATGGTGCTGCATGAGGCAGGCCCCATTGCTTGACACTGTGGCCCAGGTTACTGTTACCTGGGGCTACTACTGGTGGGAGTGACAGGTGAGATTGGTGACTCAGCATCCTAAGGGCTTGCCAGGTGCATGTTCCCCCACCTCAGGTGCAGCACAGCACTCTGACCCCATCCCACTTCCTCAGACAGCCCTTCCTCAAAGTTTTCCTCCCCCTTCATCCTCCAGGCAGGCAACCCCAGCCAAGACCTCTGACCTGCACCCCCTCCGCTGCATCCTGATCACCCTACACAGCAGCCCTATCTTGTCACCCAGGGCACACTGGCCAGCCACGTACTGAAAGTGGTCAGCACCTGGCCTTAGGTGGGCTTGACTGGACGTCTCTCTCTGCATCTCACTCACGCCCGCTCAGACCTCATTTCCTGGGGCACCCTCAGGCCCAAGGCCACTCTTCCCCATGCGGGAAAAGTATCAAAACCCACACTTTGCAGTCCCAGACCTTGGTCCAAGCTCACCCGCGCGGGCGCATCATCCTCAGCAAGACCTTCTGTGGGTCGGCGGCATATGCGGCCCCAGAGGTCCTGCAGGGCATCCCCTACCAGCCCAAGGTCTAACCTAGAGTTTGCAGGAACTCACCGTCGAGGAGTGCAGGCTGGCGGTGTCCAGAAGGCCCTGCACCAGCCTCCGGAGGCTAATGGCACTCAGGAGGGCAGAAGAGGACCAATGCAGGAGGACTCAGGAAGATGGCCTAGTGCAAGGGCTGGGTGTGCTCGAAGCAGGACTCCAGTCTGAGGGGTTCCAGGTCGCCTCCCGGAGCAGCGAGCCCCCAAGGGCACAATCTGACCCCACTTGAGGCAGAAGAGACCCATCTGGCAAGCAGCCATGGTCTTGGGCCCCCCAACTCCATGGGAAGCAGCTGGTCCTAGACCTTCTGGGGGTTGGGCACCAATACACTCAGGCTGCCAAGCCAGTGCTGGCTGGTGGTATAAATGGTGCTGCATGAGGCAGGCCCCATTGCTTGACACTGTGGCCCAGGTTACTGTTACCTGGAGCTACTACTGGTGGGAGTGACAAGGTGAGATTGGTGACTCAGCATCCTAAGACTGGCAGTGCTGGAGCATGGGGGAGCTGGGGAGGGGGCAGGAAGATGGAGACAGTCCTGCCCCATCTGAGCTAGAAACCAGGTGCTTAGAAGTCATGGTGAAGCCACTGGGAAGGAAGCTCACACAGGAGTGTGGCCTGACACCTATGTAGGACCCATGCAGTCCTGGGCCCAGAGCTCCAGGTGAACCCTAGAGGCTGAATTCCCAAGGGCTCCGTCCTTCCCTCAGAGGAACAGAATTTGAGGTGGGGGTCACAGGGGACCAATATGCTGTGAGCTCAGCTCAGGTTTTAAGCCCAGGAGTGCCACAGAAAGCAATGCAGGTGGACTCAGGAAAGGTGAGACACCTAACCCTCCAAGCGTATCTTCTCCCATAATCCTGAGACCTCGATGCAAGCAAAGGGACGGCCCTGCAGACTGTGCTATGTGTTCTTTAATTCCTGTTAAATAGAAATGGGCAGGGGTTCCATAGAAAAAAGTACCAGCAAAGCCCTGGGATGCATCCAAGGGCCATGGGGTGGGTCCTGTGCCAGCCTGTCTGTGACATGGCACCTTTCTTCTATGGCTCCTGGGACAGTCACTGCTTTTGGCCCGGGCCTGGGTCCCCAAAAGGCCGGAGTCCTCTGCTGAATGGACAGCTGCCCTGCAGGCTCCACAAATATCCCGTGAGCCCAGCCCGGGCCTGGCCCTAGAAGAAGTCTGAGGCTTTGCGCCGGGCAGGGAGCTGCAGCAGGTTGTCTGTGATGGAGGCCGGGTCCTGGCTGAGGGGGGTGCGTGTGGCCGAGCCAGGAGCTGGTGTGCTCGTCGGGGTCTGGGGCCCGCCGGCCGGGGTCTTGAGATGGGCTGAGCGTGCTGGGGACGGTGTGTAGCTGGCCCGCAGGGCCCGGTCTGTGTACTTGCTGGCTGTTCTGCTCACAAGGCGCTGCAGGGCTGGGGACATGGCGGGGCTCAGGCCTTTGGGGGTGAGGCTGGGATAGAGGGGGTGAGCAAGAGAGGTAGATTAGGCCTGATGGTGCACCACCAACAGGGCCTGTCACAGCTCCATAGGAAGACACATGGGAGACTCATGGTCATTCTGGGCTGAGGACATCAGTGACCTGGCATACAAGTGTGGCCAAACTTGAGGTGGAGTGCTGGTGCTGCCCTTGGCCATGGGGCTGGGGTAGACCCCAATTTTCTCTAAGGGGAATGATGACGTCCATGGTCACAGGTGTGACAAGAGCTCATAGTGGGACAATAGGCCTTACGGTACCTTTTAGGGATGTGCCTGAGAGGCTGAAGAAAAAAACGAAGGGGGCCCCCACATCCCGGTTCATACAGGACCTCACTCCGGGCCAGGGGAGCTGCCACAGGACCCATCGAAGGACACCTGGGACTGCCCTGAAGACCGAATGTCCACACTGTTGGGGGTGGGGTTGAGTGGGAGCAGGGAGAAACCCCATGAGGGTCAGACAGCCCTCACCTGGCCAGGTTCTCCGTCACTCTCCGCAAGGCCTCCTGCTTCTTGGCCCGGTTCTTGGCAGCAGCCTCGTTGGCCATCTTCAGCCCCAGCCGCTCCCTGCGGCCCGGCTCCAAGATCTACAAAGTAGGTGTGTGGGTGCTCACTGAGCTGGACAGCCCCTCACTGCTGGAAGGGCTGACTCTTCCCATGGCCCCCACCATCTCAACAACCCAACAGCACCTCTCCTAAAAGCCCCTGAAGGCTTCCAACTGGCTAGGCGGAGCTGCCCACCTGCCATCACGGTGCTCTCAAAGCCAGCACTGCTGAGTTAGGAACCTCACAATCTTTTAGAAAAGAGGGTCTTGCCAAAACCGGTTTGGCTCAGTGGATAGAGCGTTGGCCTGCGGACTGAAAGGTCCCAGGTTCGATTCCGGTCAAGGGCATGTACCTGGGTTGCGGGCACATCCCCAGTGGGAGATGTGCAGGAGGCAGCTGATCGATGTTTCTAACTCTCTATCTCTCTCCCTTCCTCTCTGTAAAAAATCAATAAAATATGTTTTAAAAAAAAAAAAAAAAATAAAAAAAAAAAAAAAAATAAAAAAAAAAAAAAAAATAAAAAAAAAAAAAAAAATAAAAAAAAAAAAAAAAATAAAAAAAAAAAAAAAAATAAAAAAAAAAAAAAAAATAAAAAAAAAAAAAAAAATAAAAAAAAAAAAAAAAATAAAAAAAAAAAAAAAAATTTTTTTTAAAAAAAAAAAAGAAAAGAGGGTCTTGTTTTAATCTGCTTCCCTCTGATTATCTTTCTGTCTTACCAACTTTCTGTATTTCTTTTGAGAACTTCCCAAAATGTGTCCTTGGCCTATTTTTCTAACAAGGTGCTTACCTTGGTTTTTTGTTTGTTTAGCTTTATTTACTCATTAGAGGCCTGGTGCACGAATTTGTGCACAGGCGGGGTCCCTCAGCCTTGCCAGCAATCAGGGCTAATCGGGGCCATCTCACCCAGTCCTTTGTACCTTGAAATCATATTAAATATTGACCACTATTTTCTTCTTATTGTTTTATACTTATTGTTTTCCTACTTAACTTTTCCAAGTTTCTGGAATACAATCTGCTATACAGATTAAGAACCTAGTTTACTTCATTTCCAAATTACTACTCAGCACAATTTGAGTTACCATCTCTAACACACCCTAAATTCTGACTTGAACTGAGGTTTGTTTCAAAATGTTTCTTCTTTTCTATTGACCTGTAGGTTCTAGGACCAGTGACACTCTTCTGACAGATCTATTGCTTTAGTATCGGACAGGCTCCTGTCTTTCCTCTCTCAAATTTTCCTTGCAACCCAGAAAAATGTCAGAACCGAGGTATGAAAAACCTCTGTGTACGTACTGTCTAGACACGCTACCTCTCTGAACTATCAAGGCAACATGAACTGTACTACACTGGGGAGGCCACACGGCAGAGCCCACACCCTGGGGGGGGGGGGGGGGGGGGCGGGGGTGGGGGGGGGACGGGACAGTCAGTGGTGTTCTCCTGTGGTTTCTTTGAAAGCTAAGTTACTCCTGGTTATTCTAAATTTCTGCTGCTACAGTGAGTGATACCAGTTTTTTTTGTTGCATTTCAAACTGATCATTGCCAGCATTTAAGGGACTGGTTCAAGATGACTGGCCCAGCCTTTTACGCAGGCCTTCTGCATCAATCCCAGACTCCACGCCAATGCTTTGGGGAGTCAGAGCAGACGGGGTAATCCTGCACTCTTTGTCTCTGTGACAACACCAACCGCTGTCTCTCCGACCTCCCGGCAGCCCACAGTCGGTACAGGCAGCAGCCAGCACCCAGATAGCAGGACTGCATGCTTCTCCTCTCACACTATGCCAGTGACTCAGTTTCCCCAACAAGCTGCGTGTAGACCAGAGAACCTCATCTTCCCAATACCTCTCTGGGACCCCACCTGCTTGCCCATTTGCCCACACCATCCTGGGCCACCCCCATCTCTGCAAGAAGCCTCTCTGTGGAAGTGCACAGCCCTTCTGAGGACATACACCCCATCCCACAGAATGCTGGGGTTCCGAGACCCTTCCCAGCCCTCAGACCTGCAGCATAGCCCGAGCTCCGGGTCTGCCTCTGGGACCACCGGTCATCTCTGGGCAGCCCCATCCTCTGGGACTGCAGGCTCAGAGGAGCCACAGCCATTCCCTGCCTCGATGCCTTGGCCCCACCCCACCAGTTCCTCCTTGGCAAAACCATCCATCCACCCACACCTGTCTTCACTGCCCTGGCACCACTGAGAAGTGCAGTGCCTGAGCAGGTGTGCGGCCTGGCACGTGGCTCGGCCCACTGGTCAGTTCTGCTTTGACAGTGGCAGCTGGGCCATCCTCTGTGCACTGAGCTGTAGGTGCTCAGAAGACCACACATCCACTTGGGGTCCCACCTGTGCTCCCCTCACCACAACTCACCTTGAAGGCTGGCCCTGGTGTCCTGTCCACGTAGGGGGTTTCTGATCCTTCAACTCTCACTGGTGTGTTCTCAACCTCTCCCCAGGTCATCAACGGAGACTCGTTCACACCTACAGATGGAGAGCCCACAGACACCTCAGGCTAGGGGACCCAGGTGGGAGCACAGCCTGGGCCCTTCCCCGCAATGAAGTCCCCCCCATCCACCCCAGCTAACAAACACCAAGGCTGGCATCCTTCCACAGGACTCTGGAACCCTGGCTCTCTGCCCTCTGAGAGGGAAACAAGGCCACCATGGGCCCAAGGCAGACCCAAGCCCCTACAGCCAGGCTTAGGGGAGCTCCCTAGAGAAGCTGGGCCGGGTCAGTGAGGTCCCCTTCCTACCACAGGGCACCCCAAGGGAAGAGACACTCAGGGGCTTCCAGAGATGCCGTATCTCCCAGAACCCTGGGCAAACCCCCACATGCCCTTGCCTAGAGCACAAGGGCCAGTGCATGGGAGGACAGAGGGACAGTGTGTGTACTGCAAGACCGTCCCCACGGCTCACACACCTCTGTGTGAGGAGATGCAGGGCCCAGAGGCCCCTCCTTACAGTGCTCTCTGGATTTAGGTTTGTAAGCACGGTGCTAACATGAGACCCAGAAACATTACCCTAGGACTGAGGGGGCATCCAGCCCCAGCCCAGGCCAGTGGCAGGAGGCAGGCAGCCTGAGAGAGGGACACGGGCTCCTGCAGCTCCCCAAGGCCTATCCTGCCCACCCCACACAGGACAGGCACGGCCCTTCAGGCCCCAGGTGTAACCAGCCTCCTGCAGACAACAACTTGCCTTCCATGCACATCTACATAGGAAGATGTCTGCCTGGCAGCCCACTGGACTACACTGCCCTCACTGCAAATCAGGCCCCAGGCATCCCCCTGCACCCCTCAGCGTGCTCACCACACCAGTCTGTCCAGCAGAGCCCCAACACCCCTGGTTCTGACAAACTCAGTCTGTCCTGCCCAGCTTAGGGCGAGGGACAGACCACCCGGCTAAACAAACCAGGTCCCACACATCTCAGGTCGGGTCTCCTTATAGTCCAGCCCTGTCCCTGTGGATGGGACACTGGGTCCCTGAGTCACACAAGGTGAGGGACAGTCCCTAGGGGAGCGCCAAGAGTGGCCAGGACCAGCCGAGCAGCCCACCTCCCCCCAGGCCGTCCACAGGTGGGCCAGCTTGGCAGCGGGCGCATTTCTCACCAGGGGCAGGAGAAGGGGTGGCAACAAATCCAAATCCGCCCACTCGAGGAGATTCCTGGGGGATCAGCTCCTTGCCATCGGGGCCCACTTTGCCCTGTTTGTGCTGGAACAAGCAGAGAGAATGTGTCAGGAGGCCCACAACCACTCTCTCCCACGGCAGATGGGCAGGTGCACAGGAACAAGTAGAAACACTTCCCAAGCCCCGAGGAGCAGAGCCGGGTCTCTGTGGCTGGTAGCCCCATTGGGGAAAAGTAGGGAGGCCCCTGACCCCTGCAAAGACCTTGAGGACCTGTCAGAGCAGGCCTCCAAAGAAGGGCGCGCCCCTCTGTCTCCCCCTCCATGCAGGGTGGGGCTCAGCCACACCCCACCTGGGATATTTCCAGGGGCTACATTAACTATGGGTGCCTGCGCTCTGATTTCTTCCCATAAGGCCCCTGTAAGAGCCTCCAGAGCAGTCTCCCCACCTCCTGTCTCCCACCCTTCAACTCCATGATCACCAGAACCGCCGTCACACGGACTCCCACACTTGGAAATCTGTGTTTGCCACACCAAGCCCCCCACCACAGCCTACCCCCTCCTTACTTACCCCCTCCCACGCTCAGCCCTGCCTGGTGCAGGGAAGCAGGTCTGGCCAGACTGGCCTGGCTCTCAGCAGCTGACTTTGTCTCATGCCCTTGCCCCCCAAGGGAGCTGGCACTGATCTGGACCCACAGAACGTGTCTGACAAAACAGAGCCCCAATGGGAGACCACATGGGTCGAGGACACACAGGACGCTGCCACACAGGGGCCCCAAATACTTCTGCACTGCTGAGCGCTGCCAAGCCCAAGAACTCAATTAAGAGGAATAGTCAAGATCAAAGAAGTCATTTCTGCCCACAGCCAGCCCGCTGCTGGCTCCCGCCACTCACCTGGGCATTGAGGGCAGCAGCCTGCTGCAGCTGAGACCTGCTCAGGGCCTGGCTGAAGGGGTCCCTGAGGAAGCGAGTATTCTTGTGCACCACCTGCCGGGGCTTCTTAAACAGCTGCTCCTCATCAGGGACGCCTGGCAGACCAAGGAGAGATGGCAGCAGGTGTCAGGGGGGGTGCTCAGGGCCTGAGAGAGGCCACATCATTCCCCGCTGAACAGACACAAGGAGCCTACTTCAGTCTCCACATCACAAAACCCGAACAAAGCTGGGGAGAGCCTCACTCCCTCGCTGACTTCCCACACAGACCCACCTGCCCCAAACAGACCAGGACCCCTCGGAGGCCCAGAATACTAGGGAACAGAGACACACGCCTTGGAGGCTGAATCCAAACGCCCAGCCCTGCCCACGCCGCCTGCTCACCCTCTGGGTAGTACATGAGGGAGTTCTTGGCCTTGTATTTCCAGGTCTCTACACCAGCCTGGCTGCTCTCAATGGCTTGGTGCTCTGCCGACGGGAGTGCAAGATTATCTTTCTGCCTCTGCATCACATAAGGAAGAGCGAGGGTCAGAGCATCCTAGGCAATGTGCCCTGGCCCTGGGACTTGGCCACCCCAACAGAGGGTGCTGCTGCCCCTGCACCCAGGCATACCTTCTCAAACTCCTCCTCGGCCTGGTAGAGCCAGGCATGGCGTGCCCGGCTCTTCTCCTTGGCCACCTCCATGATCTCCTGGAAGGAGGCGTTGTCCTCGCTTGTGTACCGGCTCAGGAAGACATCCAGGCTGGGCAGGGGCTCCTTCTCCTCCTCCTCTCCAGCCTCTCCTGCTCAGGGGTAAAGGGAGGAGGGGGGTGACACAGAACCATAAATGGCACAAACACCACTTTGCAGTCTGTGGGTTCCGGGAACTGCACTTACCTACAAGCAGGGCTAGAACTCTCACACCTGATCCTGGGTCTGGTTCTGAGAGCCCACACTGCCAGACAACTCCCCACCCGGGGGGCAGAATCAACCACCCCAAGTGCCCAGGGAGCCTTCAGTGGCTCTCCTCATCTGCTGGATGCCAAGTGAAGTGTGCGATCTGACTCAGACTAGAAGGGGAGCACCCACGCATTAGAGAAAGAACGTGCCCCATCACGCACAGGTTTGCCCAGGGTCCTGGGAGATATGGCAGCTCTGGAAGCCCCTGAGTGTCCCTTCCCTTGGGGTGGGGTGCCATCAGTGACCCAGGTGGGGGTGAGCCCGGAGCCCTGCCACCCACTGCAGCCATCCCCCCAAACCAGGGTACATTCCAGCTAACAAACACCAAGGCTAGCAGCTGGCCCTCTATCCTTCCCCAGGATTCTGGAACCCTGGCATCTCTGCCTTCTGGGAGGGAAACAAGGCCACTATGTGCCCAAGGCAGGCCCAGGCCCCTACAGCCATGGGGCTTAGCTTAGAGGAGGGGCGCTCCCTAGAGAAGCTGGACTGGGTCAGTGAGGGCCCCTTCCTAGTGCAGGGCCAGGATAGTCTCCTAGGGGTCACTGACCATGTGACAGAAAGAGGGCACTCACCATCACCATCCTCCAGGCCCTGGCCTCGGCCCTGGGGCTTCTGGCCCACCACTCCAGCCCCTGTGTGCACCTCAGGGGTTTCAAACGTGGCTGGAGTCACATCTGGGGAAAGGGAGGAAATGGGGATTAGAGCGAACCTGAGGCAACAGTCCAGAGATCGATCCCGTCTGTGCCGCCCACAGGAGTCCTCTTACAGGGCGGCGGGGGCTCTCGGGACATCTTGCCCAGAGCAGAGCCAAACTTGATGGCAATCTGGCGCATCCGTTCCAGGTCTCCATTCTCCTCGGCCTCCAGATATTCCTTCTGTGCCTGCAGCTTCTCCACGTCAGGAAAGAAGTCCCTCTGGATGACTGTCTGGAGGCCCTGTCAGGAGACATCAGAGAAGAGTCAGAGCTGCCATCCAGGCTCACCTGCCTCTGTCAACTGATGCACACGCTAAGGCCACTGCTGACCATCCGCCTCCCCACCTCTGTCCAGCCCAATGCTCCCGAGTTTAGGGGCATTTTCTGATGAGGACAACGTCCCTGCCATGGTCGGGTAGCTCAGTTGGAGCGTCCTCCCAATGTGCCAGGGTTGTGGGTTTGATCCCCGGTTAGGGAGTCAACCAATCAATGTATAAGTGGGGGGAACAATAAGTCCATGTTTTCTTCACTCTCCCAAGTCATAATTTTAAAAAATAGCATTTTAAAAAACATCCCATGTGGCTGTTAACATCTAACATTACTAAATGCTCCTCTGATTTCCATGAAGCTGTTCTCTCTCCCTTATTAACTGGTCATTCTCATTCTCATCTTCTGGCCCCACTTCCATACCTGCTGGACCAAGGTTTTCATCAGGTTGATGCAACTGAAGCTGGGGAGAAGGCAGATTGTCACCTTCACTCCAACAGTGAGCTCCTGTTTCCAGTGTAAGACCTCAGTGACGTCTGGGTCCTCCTTTACCTGGATGACTTCAGCCACTCCCCCCACCACCACTACCACCAGCACGAATTGTGATCCCCAACCCTGCACCTCCAGCCAGACCTTGCTCCTCAGCTGTACATTTGTGCACCCAGCTATCCACTAACGCCCCCTGTCTGTACAGCCTAGAAGCCTCCCAAACTTAACCGGTCCCACACCAAACACATCCTCCAATCGCCTCCTCTTGCCTGTTTGCAGTAGATTTCAAGATGCCGCCACAATCGCAGGACTCCCAGCCTTTGCACTCGCCACTGCCGCTCTCTGGAAGGTCCTCTTTGCCACTGGCCTTCCAAACTCACTCACGCGTTCATAGAAAACCTTGTTTCCCTAATCCCCCACACATACAAGCAGCGCTGCCTCCTCTCTCGCCTACAACACTGCTTCCTCCATCACGGACACCCACCCCCTCCTGCATTGTGCTTATTTGGCTCTCGTACCGTCCAAACCCCAAGGGCAGGGACTCGGGCTGCTTCACCTCGGCGAGAGGAGGAGA
>NW_005367694.1:2372902-2376759 GCF_000412655.1 Myotis brandtii
GGTGGGAGGGGAGGACCCAGAAGTCGCTGGCGTCCGCGCCGAGGTCTTACCTCGATGTACTCTTCCTCGTCCAAGACCTTTTGCTTCCTCGTCACACCCCCGGCCTCCCCAGCCGCCCGCTTTCTCCCGGGCCCGGACGCGGTGGAAAGCAGCAGGGCCCGGGGAGACGCGCTGGGCGTCTCCATCGCTATCCCAGGACTGCTCAGAAGGCGCGTCACAGCGTCAGAGGGGCGGGACTGTGCTGGCTGCACCAGCGCTTCCAACAGTTGGCCAATGGGAGAACTGCGCGTTTCGGAGGCCGACCCGCGCGCCGCAATGACGTCACTACAAGCCCTTGCCCTTATGGGAATTGTAGTCTTCTTCCCACCGCTCGCTATTCTTATGTACCTGAGCTGTGGGCACTAGGCGGCGCTGTGGTGGTGGAGGGGTTAAGGGGCGTGTCATTCACTTTAACCGTGAAAAGTTCCTGCATTAAGTAAGGCTTTGGCATCCCGATTTTTGGCAAATAATCACTGCATATGCTTCCATATTATCAACAAAAACACACGCTTCAAGAATTTTGGTTATATACACGTTTCAAAGCTTTTATTAAAATTTTATGCAAAAAAATTTTATGCAAGAAAAGAACTCTAAGACAATTTTTGATAGTTCTCTAACAAAAGAAAAAAGAAAGCAAAATATGATGGTTCAATAAAGAAATAACTGGTTAAAATTTTTCAGGTCCCTGGGAGGGGGGGGAAGAGGGCAATGGGGTAAGAAAAAAAGAAAATTAAAAAAAAAAAATTCAGGTCCCTAAATGCCAGAGTGGGCTCCCAGAAGAGGGTTCATTCTCATTGAAGTGGACCAGAAAATTGCCTAAGCATTTTTCAGGACTGATAATTTCTTCTCAAAAGCAGGTTGAGAATTAATGTCAAAAAAGTAATGTCATCCCAACATGATTTAGTACAATAAGCAGTCATTCCTTTATTCACTGGGGATTCCATGGTGATGGTTCCTGCCCTCACAGAGCTAACAGTCCAATGAGGAAGACAGACCCTGGTTAGGTCATCCCACGAACAAGCTTACAACTGCAGTTGACAGGAGCAAGAACAGAGTTTGTGCTTGAGGAATCTCCAGTCAGGGGAAGTTTTCCCGGGCAGGGGGTGACTGCAGATCCAAATGATGAACAGGCATTGATCAGGTGGAGAGGGAAAAACATGGGCAAAGAGCAGCAGGAGGGAGAAGACCTTTGGAAATACAGAGTACAAGGAGCAGTGAGGTGTGAGATGATGCCAGAGAGGCAGGCCAGGCTGCAATCGATGGAACCTTGTGGGTCATGGGGCAATGGGAAGCCCTTGGAGTGCTGTATCAGGGGAGAGGCAGGTTCAGACCTGCAGAGGTTATGCAGAATGAATTAAAAAGGAACCAGAGAGGATAGAAGTGGCAAGACTGAAGGTGGCTGCAACGGTCAAGGTGAGAGATGATAGAGGTTTTCATCAGGTTGGTGCAACGGAAGCTGAGGAGAAGGTAGATGATTCTGGGATTGTTTTTGGAAGTTGAGATCAACTTGCTGTTGGCTTGTGTCTGGTTGGTGAGGGAGAAGCGGGGCCAGGGTAATTGCCTGCCCTTTGGTTCATGCACCTGGTATGTACAGGGGGAAGAGCTTGCCTTCCCAGGACAAGGTGACTTAGAGAGCCTGTGGGCTTCCAGGTAAAGTAGTCAAAGGGACAGTTGGCCATAAATATCTAGTTCTGGGAAGAGGCCTGAGCTGGATATGTAAATGTGGCAGCTGAGAATGGAGGAGATAGACCAGGGTGAGAATGGAGATGAGAGGGGAGTGCCTGAGACTCAGCCTCAAGGATACCTACTAGTATATGTTAACAGCCAGCGGTGGAGGTGAGCCTGCCCAAGAGCAGCTAGAGAGAAAAGAGAAAAATTGAAAGGGCAACATAGCCACCGGTCCCTTGAAGATGGAACTTTAATCCTGGCTGCTCACACAAAGACAAATAACCACTCAGCCAAGGAGGGCAAAGGTCCAGTAACCCAGCGAGATGAGTGTCCCAGCCAAGGCGGAGCTCCACAGGCCGACTGTGCCGTGGCCAAGGATAAGGCCGGGATTCAGGGAAAAGAGCTCGGTGACAGCCAGAAGTGTGCATGCTGGGAGGCGAGGCAACAGCTGCTGTCTTGGCGGCACCCGGCAGTTTTAGGGCGGCCCTGGCTGGGAACACCATGCCTGCTGGGTGTTGTCTGAGCTGGCCAGCCTTGGACAGTCCCAAGAGCTGCAGCCCTGACTTCTGTGACTTTTATGGAAGAACTGTGTCTCCTGCAGATACTCCTCCCAAACTCCCTCCAGGACCTGTGAGGGGGCAGAGCAAGGTCCTCGAGCCAGAGGAGGGGGTGTTAGGTTCCTTGGGCCCACTGTCTGGGTCTACTTGGGGAGCTGAAGTCACATTTTCACACTATCCTCCAGCCGGGGGCAGGATGATGGAAGGGAAAGCAGACGTTTTCAAGGCAGTGTGTGTGTGGGTAGGTCTCCCCAGCTGAGCCTCTTCTTGTCCTACAGGGTGGCAGAGATTGACTGCTGTGAGGGAGGCAGGCACCACAGCATGGAAATCTGCCCCCCAGGGAGGAAGCGAAGGACCCCCCCCCCCCCCCATGAAGCAGCACGTAGAGGCCAGTGCAGGCCTCCAGGGTGCCAGACCAGTACTGGTAGGGCAGTCTGCTCTGCTGAGGGGCACCCTGGTGCAGGGATTGAGTACTTACTGGACTGTGCTCCCCAAGACAAGCTGCCCGCCCCCCTCCCTGGGAAGGAGAGAGAAGGGACAGGTTCCGGCTGGGTGTGGGAGTGGAGCCAGGGCAGACTTCGGACTCAACTTCTTTTTGTTTGTTTGTTTTGTTATCCTCACCCGAGGATTTTTAGAGAGTGGAAGGGAGGGGTGAGAGAGAGAGAGAGAGAGAGAGAAATATCGATGTGAGAGAGACACATCAATTGGTTGCCTCCCAACCAGGGCCAGGTCTCGAGCCTGCAACAGAGGTACCGCCCTTGACGGGAATCGAACCTCTTCAGTCCAAGGGCTAACGCTCTATGGGAATCGAGCCTGCAACCGAGGTACTGACATGACAGGAATCGAACCTCTTCAGTCCAAGGGCTAACGCTCTATCTACAGAGCTGAACTAGCTAGGGCTAGACTCGACTGCTTTTGTGGTGTTCTAGCGGCTTGTTTTTCGTTGTTGCAATAGGCTCACAGGAAAGGTCTGAACATGGAGCTGGCAGCAACCCCAGGATGCACAGACGTGACCCCGCACCCTGCCTCGGGGGGCTGGAGGCCAGGTCCGGAGGTGCAGAGAGGAGGGAGGCCCGCAGGCCCAGGAAAGAAAGGATTCTAGGTCCCCTCTGGACAGCGGGCGGTTCCTGTCCTCTGGGCGGGTTAGTGCCTGGGAGGAGGGGCGAGGAAGCCGACCTGCTCTGTGCCGTCCTGCCCCCCAGGCCTCTAGCCCGCTGGCCATTGGGCAGCAGAGCGCACCTGGGTCCTCGGTGTTCTCTCCTTTCACGAGCAGGCGGCGCAGGGACACTCACAGGATCCTCACGCCTCCAGCACGAGCTCCAGGGCACAGGAGGACAGGACTGCCGCCTCTCCGAGCCGGCCGGAGACAGCCAGGCCGAGGAGCAGCTCGCGAGGATCAGCATCTGTCCTTGGGGGGCTTCTTGGCTCCGGGCAGGAGCCTCGCAGCCGCAGACGCCCGCTTCTGGTGTCGCCATTTGGCCCGGCGGTTCTTGAACCAAACCTGAGGAAGAGGAGCCGCTCAGGCAGGACCCGCGTCCGCCGGGCTCCCAGAGGTGCGGGTCCCAACGGGCTCCCAGAGGTGCGGGTCCCGCC
>NW_005367694.1:2378295-2383294 GCF_000412655.1 Myotis brandtii
CTGCTAGGGTAGCGCCCCGAGGACGCCCTCACCCAGGCAGCCCTCGAAGCGCAGCGGCGCCTCTGGGCCAGACGCTGGGCCCCCCCTCCTGTAGCCAAGGAGCCCGGGGATGCTCCTGGTCCCCATCGGGACCCTATCGAGGCGGATGAACTCGTCAGAAGAAACCCACCCAAACTGCCCAGCCTCCTAGCCCCGTCACTACTGGGCCCCAACCTCAAACCGGGCAAAGCCAGGATCCCAACCAAACTCCGGCCCCAAACTTTCCACCCGCTTCGGAGCCCAGTCTTACCCTCCTGGAGGAAATAGGGGTGAAGGCAGGAGCTGTGTCCCCAATTCCCGGCCTCCTCTCCTGGGTCTGGGGAGCCTATGCAAGCCCTAACTCACATGCCATTGGTTTGGGGGCTGGGCAGTGAGTGGGAGAACCTGCTGAGACTGACAGTGTGTCATAGAGGCAAGTGAGGAAAATGCTATTGGAACATGGAGGGAAGGAGACCCTGGTCAGAGCGGCAAGCATTTAGCAACATTGTGACCTGCAGTAGAGCAGGACATCGGGAATAGAAAATGTACCTAATGAATGAGAGGATCTAGCTAAGGAGCTGCCTGGCTTCTTCTAGTTACCCTCAATGAATGGAGAGGAGAGAACTGAGCTGCAGAGGGAAATGCTAAATACAAAGAAGCCAGCCTACTGCGTTAAACACAGCCAGCTGCATGAACCAGCAGTTCCTTTCCTGGGGATTCACCCTAGAGAAGTGAAAACTTCCGTTCATACAGATGCTGCCTACGAGTGTTTAGAGCAACTTTATTCATCATCGCCAAAGCATACAAACCCAGAATCCCACCAGCAGGTGAGTGCATGCATGCACTGAGGTCCACCATGCCAGGGAGGAACCCAGAGTGACAGTGACACACACACAGTGGACCTTAGAGACATGGTGCTGAGTGAAAGCCAGTCCCAAAAGGCTGCATCCTTGTGATTCTATTTATGTGACACTTTGGAAAAGGCAACGTCAGAGTGACAGAGAACAGATCATTGGTTGGGGTGGAGGAGGACCAAAGTGAGTTGTTTAGGGTGAGGGAGCACCCAAGGGACACGGAAGAGGAGAGAGGAAGATGCTGAGAGGGAGGCCAGCTCCACTCCAGCTTGGGGTGTCTGGGGTCACCTTGACTGAGGTTCGGGGTGCACAGCTTCCCCAGCCAGGGTGCCTCCCATCTGGCCGACGCTCCAGTGAGTCACCAGCTCACATCTTGGGGGTGGAGGGGTCCTGGGTGGGGGAGGGGGCACTTACCCTAGCCCTACTGTGCCCAGCCCGCTGCTTCTCAAATTAGGTCCGCTGCATTCAGACTCCCCAGGATTCCGGTTGGGCACAATTTCTGGGCAGAGGTAGGAGAGGAGGGGTGATGGATAGGCTTCAGCCTCTGATGCTTGAGTTGGTTGTGAGGCTGTACCAGGCTCCCCTTCTCCCAGGAGTGGTGAGTGCCTCTGAAGGTGTAGGTGGCTCACCTGATGGGTTGATCCTGATTCTCATCTTTGAGGTCATCCTGTGGACGGGGAGATCTAACATCCGGCTCCCAGGATCTGAGCTTGGTACCCCTGCCAGTGCGGGGACCTCGCTGCTGTCATGAGAGCTGAGTGGCCCAGCAGCTACAACAGTTTCTGTTTTGTGCCACTTTTGCTGTGTTCCTGGGGAAAGCAGCCCCTCCAAGACCCAGAACCTAAAGTCACAAGGATGTGAACACAGATTCCCCGGCTGGGTCCCTGTGAATACTGACGAGTGGGGCTCCCCATCTCCACCCCCAGGTCCAGACCCATGTTTTCCAGGAATTGGAAACCCAGCACCATGTCACACCAGTTCTCTACGTGCCTCTTCCCTCTACTTCCTTGTCTCTGAAATTCTGTCCTGGGTGTCCAGGCCCCAGAACCAACCGACTCAACTGTTTGCTGTGGCCCCCGGGTCCCCGTCTCCTTTTCCTCAGCACTGTCCCCTCCACACCATGTGGATGACATGCTGCTCCATGGAAGCCCTGCCCTTGGGGACTTTCCCTCATCGCTACTGTTCAGGGCCATCGGAGTGTCAGCAAAGGAGGCCACATGGGTGTGTCAGTCACTTGCTCAGGCAGCTTGCTTGTGTCTGGGTTTGCTGGGAGCGGATCCCGGCAATGCCTCTTCCATTGTGTGACAGTACCTCAGGCTTTGGTGGTTCAGAAAATCTCCAGCTCTGATGAGCCATTTTGGCCACATGGTCACTTGATAGCCCAAGGTCAGATGCTCAGTTTCTGCCAGGGGCCAGTAACATGCAAGGAGCCGGTTTGTGAATGGCGTGTGGTGCAGCCTCGCTCCAGAACCCTAGGAGTTTACACTGTAACTCTCCCACCAAAAACCACCCAAGATCCCATGTGACACCTTTCTGGGCTGTAGCATTCGCCAGGGGTTCTGCCAGGTCATGGGCCTCCTGCAGACTCCTTTTCTGCTCTGGGCTCTACTCAGAGCAGGCATGCTCTGTCTCATGCAACAAATGGCTGGGGCAGTATTCCTAAATTCAGAACATGCTGCCTCCAAAATCCAGAGAAACCTGGATAGGGCTGACGCTCTATTCACTGAGCCAAACTGGCCAGGGCAATAAGGATAAAAAAAAATAAAAAAAGATTATTCTTGCCCTAACCGGTTTGGCTCAGTGGATAGAGCGTCAGCCCTCTAACTGAAGGGTCCTGGGTTCGATGCTGGTCAAGGGCATGTACCTTGGTTGTGGGCTCAATCCCCAGTAGGGGGCGTGCAGGAGACAGCTGATCAATGTTTCTCTCTTATCAATGTTTCTAACTCTCTATCCCTCTCCCCTCCTCTCTGTAAAATCAATAAAATATATTCCTATATAATAAAAGCCTAATATGCTAAGTGTCCAGTTGTCCAGTTGGAGTTCAACCAATCAAAGCGTAATATGCTAATGATATGCTAAGGCCACTCAACCGCTCGCTATGATGTGCACTGACCACCAGGGGGCAGACAGTCGACCAGTTGCTCAGTTGCTATGATGTGCATTGACCACCAGGGGGAAGATGCTCCGACCTGTAGGTGAGCTTGCTGCTGCGGTCCACCGATCAGGACTGAGCTAGATGGGATGGACATGCCCTGAAACCCTCCCACAGTCCCTTCCCTGGCTGGCCAACCTCCCATCTTCCTTCCTGGCCCCTATTGTGCATCAGTGGGGTCCCTAGCCTGGCCTGTGCTCTCTTGCAATCCAGGACCCCTTGGGGGGATATCGGAGAACCAGTTTTGGCCCGATCCTGCAGGCCAGGCCAAGGGACCCCACTGGTGCACCAGGCCTCTAGTTAAAAAAAAAGCTGAGCCCGGCTGGTGTAGTTCAGTGGATTGATCATCATCCCATGGACCAAGAGGTCCCAGGTTCAATTCCCAGTCAGGGCACATGCCCAGGTTGTAGGCTTGATCCCCAGTAGTGGGTGTGCAGCAGGCAGCTAGCTGATTGATGTGCCTCTCTCATCAATGTTTCTATCTTTCTCTCCTCCCTTCCTCTCTGAAATCAATAAAAATATTTTTAAAAAGAGTATTCTTTTCCCTGTTGTATTGTTTTTGCACTCCATAAATGAATTGAAAATCAATTGACCATAAATGAGAGGGACTTCTTTATTCTGAATTATTGATCTATATGCCTTCCCTTATGGCAGCACTACACTGTCTTGATCACTGTAGCCTTGCAGTCAGTTTTGAGACAGGGAAGTGTGAGCTCTCCAACTTTGTTATTTTTCAACATTGGTTTTACTGTTCTTGTTCTCTTGAATTTCCATATGAATTTTAAAATATATTTTTATTGATTTCAGAGAGAAAGGGAGAGGGAGAGATAGAAACATCAATGATGAGAATCATTGATCAGCTGCCTCCTGCACACCCCAAATGGGGATCAAGCCCTCAACCTGGGCATGTGCTTTGACTGGGAATTGAACCTGGGACCCTTTGGTCCTTGGGCCTCTATCCACTGAGCCAAACTGGCTAGAGCCTTTTATGCCCCATGCTCCTCTGTCCTTGTCTGAGCTCTGCCTCCAGCTTTAGAGGGCTCCTGTGTGAGCGGCTCCATCACCCAGGACAACACTCCAAGATGGGAGCTGCTGTGTGCCATTAGCTACCAACACTCAGAGAAGCACATGGATGCACTGACCACCGACGGGATCTGGACAAAGCCCCCAAGGCAACACCCACCAGTGTCTACTCCCCTTCAGTAAAAGGCCCGCCTTTCCACCTACCTGCCTGGGTAAACACACACCCAGACTCCTGGTCACCTTGGTAAATGCACACCTGTCTACCCAGGGAAGTGGTCCACCCACTCACCCGTGCACCTTGGTAAGCCTTCACCTGCCCCAGCGCTGCTTAAGCCTCCAACCCTCCAACAGTGCTTGGTATTTCCCTTGCGTCCCACCCCCACGCCCCATTGGTTCTATTGTCCACATCTGGACCTCTGCACTGCCCCCTTCTCAGAGCCAGCCACAGAGGCCTGCCACTTGTGCCCCCACCAAGGCCATCCAACCCACTTTCCTCTCCTGACACCCTCTTCAAAGTGAGCCTGCTACAGAGGCAGTGATCTCTGCAAACACATCCAATCATGATGCTTCCCTGCTTGAAACTCTCAGGATAAGAGGATCAGCTGTCCATCTCCGTGTCCCCTCAGTCCTTGCACTCTGCCACCTCTGTCCATCTGCCCCATTGGGCCTCTGCCTCTTCTCTCCAGCTGTCCAGGCTCCAAGTCAGCTTCTCTGATTCGCACAGAGCAGCCAGGTTGGCTCCTCTCAACCACCCTGGGGCTCAGTGCAGCCTCCAAAGGGGCCCTCCCAGCTTACTCCACCTGCCTTCCACCGGAAATCTCAGGCTTCCTCCATCTGCACACCCTCACTGACAATGCTAGCTGCCATCACTTCTGTTTCCCAGACTGAAGAGCAGGCCCAGCTGCTTCCAGGACTGGTCAAGGCGGGTCAGTGCCAAAAGGGAGGGGCAGGG
>NW_005367694.1:2383396-2385258 GCF_000412655.1 Myotis brandtii
GAAGGGCTGGGGACCAGGAGGGGCCATGGAGGAACGGATGTGCAGGTTAGTCCTGAGAGACCACTGGCTTTGGACAGAGGCCAGGACAGAAAGGCAGGCCCAGCAAGGTCCAGGGTGGGTTTGGGGTTAGGTCCCAGCCAATGCAGGGGTGAGGCTAGAGAGGTGTGGGGTGTATGTGGTCCCTCAGCATCCAGCTGAGATGGCAGCCAGGATGGAGGTGGGGAGGGGGTCCTGGGTGCAGCTCAGGGCTGTGGACGGAGCACAGACATGGGATGGAGGTGGGGAGCTAGGGATGCCCTCTGTTCTTGGGGGCCTCCTCCCTCCTTCTTCTCCCGCCCCCTACTTGGGCCCTCTCTCCCACCTTCCTCTGCAGCCTGCAGCAGGCGATGCCATCAGGATTCCCCTGATTGCTTTCTTTCATCCCGGTGCCTTTCTCTGCAGCAAACGGTCGGCTAATGCCTCCTTTATCACGGAATTAGGGGATTTAGGACCTATTTCACAAAGAGGCCCTCGATAGCGGCCCTAATCAAACGCCAATCAGCCCGATCTCCAGCGGGACTGGAAAGAAAGCTAGCGAGCGCTGGAGATTAGCAGAGACCAGCGGCCAGGCCCGCAGGGCGAGATAGCATCGCCCAGCCATGGGGCTGAAGCCGCCAGGGAGGCTGGCCGGGGCCTCGGAGAAAGGCCTGAGAAAGGCCGGCTTAGCTGCTCGGCGCTGGGGATTCTGAAGCCATTAGAGGGGATTAGCACCCGGGTTAATCTACTTTGGCCGCTCAATTGTCCGCAGGGAATGGGAGGTAGACACCTCAGCGGAGCAACCATGGGGCCTGGGGCTGGTCTCCGTTTCCCCCTCTGCCACCAGGCCAAGCCCTGTCCCGAGGACCAGAGGGAGGACTGAACACCACGGTCGGTCAGGCCAACGCTGACAGGTGGACCCAGCCCAGCTGGTGTGAGTAAATCCTGGCTCTTGGCTCCAACCTTTGCAAACCCCGCCAGCCTTCCAAGGAAATCAGGGTTACCTCTGCCCCTCTGCCCAGTCACCCCTGCCTTCTCCTGGCCAGCAGGAGGAAGGACACCCCCCTCTCCCCACCCCACCGTTGTGGCTCGGTGTCAGCCTACCCTCGGAGCTTGGGCTCCTCAGCAAGGCATACACCCCTCCCCGTCACACACGGCCAGGAAGCAGGTCTCAGGCTGGGGGTGCGGGATGGTGACAGACACCAGCACGGAGCCACCGCTGGCAGACTCTCCGTCTTTCCCTAAGGGACATGTTTGGTGAGGACCCCTAAGGGGCACATTCTCTGATCCACCAGCTGACAGCGGATTAATGCTTCCTGCATCCTCCCCCTCGCCCCCACTTATCTCCATCCACCTCTCACCGGTGGGACTGGGCAGGGCTGTGCAAGCCTGGGCTCCCAGATGGTCCCTTGTGTGTGCCTGGGTTTTCCCATCTGAGAAATGGGGCTGGCTGAGAGGAGGAAAGGTCTCAGTAGGTACCGCTGTCCAGTTGTGCGGCCTGTGCTCACTGCTGCCTCCTGTAGGGACCCACCCCGCCCCCACTCCTCTTGGGTGGAAATGACAGGCTCCCACGTGCGGGAGGGCAACAGGGGGCTGGCCTGGAGCCGGCCAGTCAGGCAGAGCGGGGCGGGTCCGCAGCGGAGAGGGGCGGATGGAGCCCTCTGGCCCCTGGCCCTCTCCCCTTCCCCCGGGCTGAGGCTGGGGACAAGGGGGAGGAGGAGACACAGCTGGAGCCCTTCCTTCCCGCACTGAGCAGCCCAGGCCCCGTGGAGGGAAAGGCTGAGCCACAGACAGGGGCTGCCCGCTGGGAGCTTTGGTCCGAGGAGCAGGAAGGGGGCGGGGGGGGG
>NW_005367694.1:2385829-2392061 GCF_000412655.1 Myotis brandtii
CCGGAGCGCGACCGGCCAGGGGAACGGCCGTGGAAATCCGGCTTCTTCCTCAGAAATGGCCCCGGGAAGCCTCCTGGGTACCTCCCGCGCCCACGGACCCGGGTTTCCGGACCCCCGAACCGGGCCTGAAAGAGGCTCTGAGGGCTGGGGTCTTTCGCAGCCGGCCGGGGGTGGGACCCTCCCCTCGGCCCCGACAGGCACAACCCCTTTCCCGCCGCCTGATCCAACCCGCAGATGAGCCTCAGGCCACGATCGCGGGCAGTGGATTGACCTTCCCCCGCATCACAGCCCGGGGGGTCTCCTAGGCACCAGGGCAGGGGCGCCGCCAGGTCCCGGGCAGCGGGAGGAGGGGGCTCGGCGGCGCGGGCTCCAGGAGCCGACAGCGGGCCGGTGAGCCTGCGACCCGCCCGGGCCAGTAGCTCCCCGAGGCCGCGCTTCCCGCCGGGGTGGCAGCAGGCCGCCGCAGGCACCCGAGTGGCGGAGGGAGTGGCGTGGTTTATCCCTTGAGGTCACTCCAGGAGAGGACACTCCTGTGGCCAGTGGGGCCTCCAGGTCAGGCCCGGGCCAATGGAGGGTTAAGTGGAGGTGGGCGTGGCTGGCGGCGGAGGCACAGGTGACAACAGGGCGGGTCGGAGGTCAGGGCCTGGCCCAATCTGAGCAGAGGCGAGGTTGCTCTCAGGGATATTTGCCAGGTGGGTGTGGGAAGAGGGGAGCTGCAAGGCCACACCAGGGACCGCCTTGTTTTCATAAATCACCCACAGTGTTGGCCTAAGCTATGGACCCCGTGCCTCCCAGGGTCCTTTGCAGCCAGTTCTCCACTGTGCCTGCATCTCCATGCTTGTCCTGGTGAGCCCAGTCCCTCTTCCAGATGTGGAGGAGGCAGGAACTCCTTAGGCTCCCCAATTTTGTGCCTCTTACGAACCCCCCCCCCCCCCCCCCCCCCACCAGGGAATCTGTGAGAACCTGTAGAAAGTAGGAAGTCCAGAGAAAATACTCTGGCATCCTCAACTGAGATCGTGTCTGCTGTGAAGGCTGAGGGCACAACCTGGAAAACAGAATTCTCTGTTGACTAAAAGGCGGCCATCTGTCAGGAGCGACTGTGTGTGTGTGTGTGTGTGTGTGTACGTACTAAGCTCTGATTGCCCTGCAATCACCTACACAAGGATATGGGGAAGCCCAGGGACACCTGTGCAGCAGTGTCACCCAGTGAAGGAAGGGTCAGGGAAGGTGGGTGGGGAACTAGAGGGCAGCTGCCTGAAGGCCTTGCCTAGAGAGGAGCCACATTGCAGTGAGGACTAGGCTGGAGGCTGGCCAAGCCCTGCCCCAGAGGCGGCCCCCACCCACCCTCTTCCTTTGCCCTGTCTCTGCGGCCATTGTCCTTCCGGGGCACATTCTGTGATCCGAGGGGAGACTCTGCCAGATGGCGAAGGTTGCCTGAGGCTGAATGGAGGCTGGCTGCGGCTTCCAGATGGGCACAGAGGGTCTGGTTGTGGAAGGAATATGGTCTTCACACTCCTCAGCTCACAGCTCGCCTGATAGACAGCTGCCCTGACACTGGCCTGTGACCAGGCTGGAAGTCTAGTTTGTTCTGTTCCCTGATAACTTGAAGGTCTGCCCACATCTCTGCTCCTTTGCCCCTGTCGTCACAAGGGCAGGCAATGGTTCTAGTCCCAGTGGTCCCATGTCTACACTGGTCCCTGCCATTGGCCTCCTCTCTGCAGCCTTTGGGGTCGTGGCAAATGCAGCTAGGTTTTCTCCAGGTCCTCACTTGCCTTTCCAGCTGCTCTCCCTCTGCTACTTCCCTCCAGCCTTTATGGCCCTCAGCCGAGACACAAGCTCTCTCCTGCACACAGGAACCTCTCCTGCCCCTCCCCCCTGCTTCCCTCAGGTCTCAGCCACAAGAACTGAGGTTGCCTAACTCTGCAGGCAATGCCTAACAGGGAGTTCCGACAGGGCAGGTGGCAACTCTGCTCACAACCCTAGGGGACTCAGACCCCGCCCAATCAACTTTTCTAGCTGGGCTGCCTACTTTCTGTCCACATTGTGGTGTGAGGCATAGTAGGGGACCCGGAACCTATGGCAGAGTTCCTGCCCCTCCTGAGCACAGGTCCCCATGCCCTGCTGTTAGCCAAGGGTCGCCTTGGTCCCTTCCTCCCTGTGAAGGGGGAGAGGGACAGGACTCTGGGGCGCTGGTGAGCAATGAGTAAATGGATACCATTCCAGGAGATCAGTGTTCAGGGGCATTAAGGCCCCTCAGGGTCCAGCTGCTGGGCTCTGCCCACTCTAGGAACTACTTAGAACCAGAGAAACTACAAACTACCTCTTGCAACCCAAAGAAAAAGCTACCACATGCAGCTTACTGCATTAAGCATTGTTCTAAGCACTTTACACGGTTTATATAATTTCATTCTCGTAACCCACTGGAGTGGGTTCCTGTGTCACCCCATGTTACAGGTCAGGAAATTGAAGTTAGGTGACTTGCCTAAGGTCACACAGTGAGCAGATGAGGAGCCAGGGTCCTGCCCCCTCACGGGTCGCAGATGCTGTGTCCTGGACAGCAGATGCCAGGGGCCTGTGTGCCCCTCTAGCCTCAGTAGCCTGTGCTGTGGGTCAGTGCTGCCCATCACCTGCTTTCATGCCCACAGTAAAGCTTCTGAGGCTGAGCTGGTGGCCTGAGGTTGGGGCCCCAGCCCTAGTGCTCCCCAAGTTCCTGCACCCTGGTGTGTGTACATGTGGGGGGACGGCCCTTGACCCCTGTGGACAAGCAAGCTTTACTGCTTGGGCCTTCTCCTGTCATGGCAGATTGGTTAAGACTCCTGTGAACACCAGGAGCACATGGCCCAACCCTTCTAAAATCTGTGTTCCTTGCTCTCCAAGCCCACACTTGGCCCTCAATTCTCCCCCAGAATTTTCAGATCCAGGTGTTGTGTGAGGTTACCAGGGGGGCACTCTCCCCCAGAAGCAGCAGTTTCAGGGAGGGGACTGTCCTACTGGGAGGCTTCTGCTGGCAAGTTATTGTCCAGCCCCAGCCTGAGCCAACCCTTGTTATGACCTCTACCCATCAGTCACCTGGACAGGAAGGCACCTCTGCCTCCACAGCCAGGGGACTGGTTCACCCCATCCTGCTCTGGGTCTCCTCCACTTGGCCCATGGGTGGTGGTTCCAGCTCCTGATATGAGGGGAGTGGGAAGAGCCCTGGGGATCCTTCAGGTCAGAGCTCTGTATCCCCCAACCTGTGCCTGGATCCTGGGATTCCAGCAAGAGGCACACCTTCCTCTGAGGGGTGAGGCACCCCTAGGGCCCTGGTCAGGCAGCACCACCTATTCCTGCTCCAGGCCTCCCAGTCCCAGTGGAGTGAGAAAAGGCCCCATGCTCAGAGCCTCAGGGGACTACATGCCCCAGAAAGCCTTTTACCTCAGACCATTTCACAAAGAAGCCAGGAGGGAGGGAGGGGCCTAATCACAGGTTGAAGGATCAGAGCCCAGGAGCACTGTCTCCCAGGCCCAACCAGCAGCTTGGGGCAGCTCTCCATTCTGCCCACTCAGTGCTTTCTTCCAAGTGACCCTACAGGATCTTGGCCACAGGCCGCAGGCCAGGCCTGGATGAGGCCCAGATGTTCCCTGGCCTGGTGACAGGTCTGAGGGTTGACACTGGCTACCGCTGGCTTGCCCACCTGCCTGCCAGCTGCCTGGGTGCCCTGGCCCCCCTGCCTATATCCTCAGAAGGCCCTGACCTTCACAGAGGCTTGGCCATCACTGCCCACCCACAAATGGGCCCACACAGGGACAGGAGGCTGTGACAGTATCCGGTTTATTCTGCCTTGGGAGGGTGGTCCTGAGAGCGGTGGGTGCCACCCTGTCCCAGGCGGAGGGAGGGCCCAAGGGCCAGTTAAGGCCAGTGGCAGGAGAAGCGGGGGGCATGCAGCCCCTGGAATGCAGTGAGGCCAGGCTGAGGCCCGGAGGCAGCTGTGGTATGCAGGGTGGGTGCACCTGCTGCCCAGGGTGGAAGGCACCGGGCTGGGACCAAGCCGTGGTGACAGGGCTGTGGACCCAGGCAACACGGGCACCCTGGGAAGTGGGACACAGGGTCACAGAACACGAAACACAGGCACATGGCGCATGAGTAAGAATATGGGCAAGGGGGCCAGAGGGACACCCAGCCTCTGCTGAACACAACACAATGGTGGTGTCATTTGGACCACAAGGGACACAGTACTCTGGGACATATGGACTCATCGGCTGTGGGGAATAGGCCCAGGCCATGGAATGCAAGGGACAGGAGAAGGCCTTTTGGCACGACTGCACTGGAATCATGAGAAGAGGGTGGAGGGGGTTGGTCCGGAGATGCCTGAGGGCAGCCCCAATGCAGACCCTTGGGGCTCAGTCTGTCTGCCACACTTTGTTGAGCAGCTTCACCACTTCATCGTAGATGATGAACACGATAGCCACGTCCGCACAGACCCGGCCCAGTCGGGGGACAGTGCCCTTGTAGAATCTGGGTTGAGTGGGAGAAAAACCCAGGTGAGGAGGTAGATGGAGGACACTGTCCCTAGACAGGGCGGGTGGGCCCAGACATTGGAAGGGCAAGAACAGAGACCTAAAGGTAAGGACTTCCTAGGGGATGGCCTGAGGCAGGCAGGGGTTTTGGGGTGAGGCCTAGGGAGGCCAGGGAGGGCCTGGGGTCGGGACAACAGCCCTGTCTCTCCGTCACTCACGCCTTGAGCCCCTCATTCCTCAGAATCTGCATGCCGCAGTCCCACGTGTTCCGGTATTTGTGTGCCTCTAGGCCCTGCAAGACACCAGCACACCACAGGACTCAGCAGCCAGCCCCTGTCCCACACTCCCCTCCCCTTCTCGGCTCTACCCCACCTGCATCCGGGTTTTGATCACGTCCAGAGGAGTGTTCCCGAAGACACTGGCTGCACCCGCAATAGCTCCAAACACCCCGGTGATCAGCGGGTTCATGGGCTTGTTGGGGTTGTCCCCTGGATGTGGGTGGGGGTTGCATTCAGAAAGCGATGGGAAGGTAAAGGGGTCAGCTCTGGGGGCTGGGGAGGAGTGTGGACCAGGGCTGATGCGGTGGGGTCTTGGGGCAACAGACACACCTCGATACCAGTTGCGCAGGGAGGTCATGACGAAGAAGCGGATGGCCTGGTTGGAGCCCTGCTTCAGCACGGTGGCTGTGAGGCCCTGGTATGTCCCCTTCAGCCCTGGGGGCAGGCAGGAGTGGAGGTTACACCTGCACACAGGCCCCAGTGGGGACTGGGGGAAGCTGCACACAGGAGGGCCAAGGCAGAAGGAGGAAGGGCCCCTTCATTCTGGCTGCGGTCCCTGATCCTACCTGAGGAGGAAGGCCCAGTGGCTCACCTTGTTCCCGCACAATCTCCCTGACCCCGTGGAAGAATCCTTTGTACTTGGGGTTGGGAGAGGTCTGGTCATGGATGAACTTCACCTGAGAGAGGGAAGCAAAGGAGCTGGCTCCCAGGGTGCCAGGGGAAGGGCACCCTTGGCCCCTTGCCTTGCAGGTCCAGAGCCCACCAAAGTCAGGCCAGCGCTGTGGATACAGATCTTCATCTGGAAGCAGGGCCAATAAGGCCAAAGAGACAAGAAGGCCCGCCTCACTAAGTTGTGTTTGTGGTGTTGCCTGTATCTTAGGCAGCAAACATGCATTGTTTTGTTCATAAAAGTGTTTTTAAAAAATTTACCATCTTCCTACTGCTTTCAGGACAGAGTCCAGCCTCCACAGGAGGCCCATCCTGCAGGCCTCCCGCACTCAGCTCCCCAGGCAGTCAGTTCCCCACTCACCCCTCGCCCCTCCTGCTGGACCCTCCCACCTCAACGTCTCCATTGGACACTGGGACACAGCACCCCCCCTCCCCGCTGCAGGCTTTGTTCCCACGGGGAACCTCCCCACCTTAACGGTCTCCATTGGACACACGACCACCACGGCCTCGGCCACTCCTGCGCCCAGGCCACACAGCAGCCCTCGAGTGCTGTCCAGCCGTCCCTGGGCGTCCCGCATGTGGTTGCTGAGGAACTCAAACATCCCGAACCTTGGGGCGGAAGGCAGTGGGGTGAGAGGGGCCGCCGCCACCCTTGCCACCTTCCAGAGACCGCCCCCACCCGGGCCCGCCTCACCTAACGGCCGCCTTGGGGATGGAGCCGTAGAGCAGGGAGCTGAGGCCTCGGTACAGGCCCAGGACGCCATGGCTGCGCACTGTCTGCCGCACACA
>NW_005367694.1:2393046-2394894 GCF_000412655.1 Myotis brandtii
CAGGGCCCGGGGAGGGCGGAGGGGCGACGCGTGGGCCAGCCCCATCCTTGCTGTTTGAGCGTTTGGCCTTCCCACACCTGCGGGCTCGGCGGTTACCACTCCCCTTACGGGACTTAGAGCTCCAAGCCGTGCACCCTGAGACCCCCCACACACCTGGCTGTACCTCCCGGGGCGGCTGCCCTGTGCGGAGGCAGGTCCCCCAACCACAGAGGACCCAGCAGATTGCGTGCCCTCCGACCCACACCAGCACCACGCAGGGAAGCTTTGCCTTGATAAACCGACTTTAATGTTCATGATCGGCAGGAGGCTCAAGGCCAGATTAGACGGGTGGACTAGGGGTTCGCGTCAGCTGTGTCTGCAAAGTGACCCGGGAGGGCAGCTCGCCAGTGCCAGCGCCAATGGAGAAGGCGCCCTTCCCCCAGGAGCTGGGGGCTCAGTGCAGACAACTCCTCAGGATGCGGGCGGGTCTGAAGACTTGAGCTGACCTCCCTGCCTGGCACCTGGGCTGGTGGTGGTCTTAGGGAGTCAAGGGTTATGTTGACACCCCAGGTTCTGGGACGGCTCAGTGGCTGCAATCATTGGGTCTCAACAAAAATAACATCCAGGTGTCTCCACCTTGTATCCGGGTCCTCTGTGCTCCTTGTAGAGGTTAAATCGGTAGAGGAAGTGTTGCCACCAAGTGGCCACTACAGACTGAAACCATACATAGGTTGGGCAATGGCAGGAACAGCCATAGGGGGAGCCACGGGGGCTCGTCCAGTAGGAGGGCCTGCTGTCAGCATAGCTGCAGGCTTGCAGAGGGAGAGGCCAAGGATGAGCAGGGCCCCTGCTGCCCCCAAGTGGCCACGGCCCTAAGGAGCAGGGTTGCAGCCTAGTCCTAACGATCCAGAGCAAGCATGTCAAACTCAAGGCCCACAACGAATGTTTTTGCAGCCCAGGTACTATAACAGTATGTAAGAAACGTTTTTCTTTTTAATATATTTTTGATTTCAGAGAGGAAGGGAGAGGAGAGAGAGACAGAAACATCAATGATGAGAGAGAATCACTGATCGGCTGCCTTCTGCACGCCCCACACTGGGGATCAAGCCCACAACCAGGGCATGTGCCCTTGACCGGAATCGAACCTGGGACCTTTCAGTCCGCAGGCTGACGCTCTATCCACTGAGCCAAACTGGCTAAGGCTGTAAGAACCGTTTGAATAAAAATGTCATAACTTAATTTTTACAATATTGTTATACATAATAATGAACTACAACGTTTGCTAATGACTGATTACTATAATCGTGTTGCATTCATTTTCCTTACGCGCTTTATGCGCAGGCGCACCATTTCTCTCCACTAATACTAGCAGCGAATATTTTAGCAGCTGACTGCCACGTCATTCCTCTTGGACTGACTTGTTTGGTGTGCGTAACAGGAAATATTTCACTTTTGGAGAACAAGAAAAATAGGTTTATCTGTGTTATGCTTACTTTGTGCAGTTATTCAATGTCTGGTAAGTTAATGTTCAAGAAAAAATAATTTTTATTAAAATGTTCTATTTCATGTTAATGATTAGTCATTTATTTCAGCCCTTTGTATTCAGCATGTCTCTATTGAAATAAACCTGTTTCTATGAAAATTAAAGCTTTTGTTTTTTTGTGGCCCACATAAACTTAAACCTTGTTTATGTGGCCGGTGTTAGCCTTTGAGTTTGACATGCTTGACCCAGAGGCTGAGGCTCAAAAAGCAGATGCCGGAGGCAAGGACTGTGGGAGCTGCTGTTGTAGGGCCAACTCTGGAGGGTAAGCTCATCCCTAAGTAGGGCACTTACTTAGCTAAACTGGTTGGGTCTCACCAATGCCCATC
>NW_005367694.1:2395550-2403857 GCF_000412655.1 Myotis brandtii
TCTCTATAACTGGGTGGAGATATGAGTGCCCATTGGGGCCTCGATGAACCCAGGTGCTATTCCATCCCCGTACTTCCCCAGTGGACACTAGACCACCAGGTGCACTGGAGCAGTGAGCTGTGAGTGGGCCATGACTCACAGGGCTGAGTCCTCCTCTGGACACAGGGACACTGCTGAGATAATGCAGCAGCTCCTGCTTCTAGAGTCCAGGCTGCTCACCCCTTCTAAGGATACTGGTCACCTTACACCTGGGACCCTCCACCTGGCAAAGAGGATGCTCCATCTGAGAGGCAGGGCTGTGATAGCCATCTGAAGACAAACTGCACTTTGCCTTTCTTTGAGGCTTCACCAGGTGCAGTGCCCATAGGATAGAACAGACAGAGGGAGAGGGAATAGAATGAGGTGGTGCCATGGGGGATGTACTGTGCTAGAAGGAGTGACAGCAACTGCGTGTCTGGACCCCCCCCCCCCCCCAAAGGGTAAGAACGGAGAAACAATTATGTGCCCTGTGTGCACTCAGGTCTGGGAGAGCTCAGGCAAGGCACCAGAAACCTAGCAGAGACAGCTCTGATGCCAGCCCTGTGCTCCTTTTCCTCTTCCCTCCATGGGATCTGAGCTAAGGAAGGAGCAAGAAAGCTGTCCTCTCACAACTTGTCCTCTCTGCCTTCAGCTGGCTGTACTGGGAGAGCCCTGGGGAGCAGACGGTTCTCAGCGAGGGATGGCCATTGAGCTTCTCAGATGAGTCAAGAGGCCTGGGACCAGGATCTCTAGTCAGGAAGGGGCTGTGGCATTCTTGTCTGGACCCTTCTGCCTCACAACAGTGTCCAGTCTGCTGGGCCTCAGCCCCCAAGAACCAGCTACACCAGCCGTGGGCAAACTACAGCCCGCGGGCCGGATCCGGCCCGTTTGAAATGAATAAAACTAAAAAAAAAAAAAAGACCGTACCCTTTTATGTAATGATGTTTACTTTGAATTTATATTAGTTCACACAAACACTCCATCCATGCTTTTGTTCCGGCCCTCCGGTCCAGTTTAAGAACCCATTGTGGCCCTCGAGTCAAAAAGTTTGCTCACCTCTGAGCTACACTCTACCACTGCCAGAGAACTCCCTCGTGAGCACCCCCCTCTCCCCACCAGGTGACAAGGCATCTGGCTGGGGGCCAGCAGAGGCATGTGGGGCAGGACTGAGGGCAGGCACCATGGCAGCTCCTGCTTTCCAGGACTAGGGAAGGTGTCTGGGGACCCTGAGCCAGAGACTAGGGTCCTTCCAGCAAGGCACACTTTGTGGGTCCCTCCTCCTGCAGCAGGGCCATGGCCTTGAATGGCCCTGAGATGGCCCAGAGGAAGCCCTTGCAGGCCAAAGCTGGTAGCACCAGGCCCCACACCCTCCGTTTTTCCCTAACCCCCATACTAACCCTGGGAGGCTCCTCCCTTCCATGCACACTGGGAGAAGCCTTGGCCCATGGCTTGTTGGCATTGTGGGCCTCCATCTGGCTGGAAGAAGGTTAGGAATGTGGCTCGATGGGCAAGTAGGCACTGCTGAGCGATTGCTTTTCTGCAGACTTAGAAACAAATCGGGCCAGATGACAGGGGTCTCTGGAGATTGGCTACAGCTAGGCCCTAGACCAGTGATGGTGAACCTTTTGAGCTCGGCGTGTCAGCATTTTGAAAAACCCTAACTTAACTCTGGTGCCATGTCACATATAGAAATTTTTTGATATCTGCAACCATAGTAAAACAAAGATTTATATTTTTGATATTTATTTTATATATTTAAATGCCATTTAACAAAGAAAAATCAACCAAAAAAATGAGTTCGCGTGTCATAGGTTCGCCATCACTGCCCTAGACAGTGACTCCTAGGGCTTCGACACACATGGAGTTGAAATTAGACACTGTCACCTCATTAAACAGCTCATCAACCTGCAAAGAAAGCCAGAATGACACACTAGGGACACCAAGTGATATCTGGAGCGGCAGGAGTGATGTGCCAAGACATAAGTATGGCCTCTGGGCCAGGAAGACTTGTGTCTAAACCCTCCGCCCCCTTCACCTGTCAGCTTTGGACCTGAACCCCAGTGTCTGCAGCTGTAGAGGGGATGACTGTTTCCCTCATTAAAGCGTTAAAGGCTTAAATCCATGTTAACATTCCTATTAAGTGCTCCTCCCATTGCCAATAGCTGGTGCTGAGAGGTAGTTGGCCCACACCAGTTGTCCCTGGGCCCTCTGGTGGTGGGTGAAATCACTGCATCCCCTTCAGGCCCCCCTCCACTGTGTGGAACAACTGCGAGGGCAAGTGCTCAGTTCTATCCAGCTCCCCACCACCCCATGGTGATTTTCTAGAAATAATAACACTGGGCAGGAAAACAACCAAGTGCGAAGGCAAGAGGCTTCTCCCAGCAGCAGCCTGGCTGGTTGGGCAAGCTGGGCTGGCCTCGAACCAGACACTGCAGGGCCTCTGCAGACCAGAGCCGGAGTCACAGCCAGGGGCCAAGGAGCCACACAAGGGCAGGCACTTACTTTGCTAAGGTCCTCCCTCATCACCTGGGTGAAGCAGGTCATGGCCAGGTCTACCAGGTTGTGCCTCCAGGCCAGCTCCAACATCACATTCGGGGAAGCAGGTTGTAGCAGGTGAAGGGAGAGGCTGCGAAGCACTCCTGCTCGCCCTCCTCCGGGAACCACTGCAGCAACTTCTCAGCCATCTTGGTGTTGACTCTGCAGGGTGCTGCATGGCGTCCTGCAACTGAGGCAGATGCACAGCTTGGCCACCCTGCCTTTCTGGGCTGACAGGGTACAGGAGCAGTGCCAAGCTCCAGGAAGGCCCAGCCCTCATCCCCGTAGGAGTCCCTGTGCTCAGTGGTTAGAGCATTGGCCCACAGACTGAAAGGTCCTGGGTTTGACTCCGGTCAAGGGCGTGCACCTCTGTTGCAGGCTTGATTCCTGGTCGGGTTATGTGCGGGAGGCAACTAATTGATGTGGCTCTCTCACACTGATGTTTCTCTGTCTCTCCCCCTCCCTTCCATTCTTTCTAAAATCAACGGGGATGCCCTAGCTGGTTTGGCTCAGTGGATAGAGCATCGGCCTGTGGACTGAAGGGTCCTGGGTTCAATTCCGGTTGAAAGCACATGCCTGGGTTGCAGGCTCGATCCCCAGTAGCGGGTGTGCAGGAGGCAGCTAATCAATGACTCTCTCTCATCATTGATGTTTCTATCTCTCCCTCTCCCTTCCTCTCTGAAATCAACAAAAATATATTAAAAAAAATCAATGGGAAAAATATCCTCGGGTGAAAATTATCCAAATAAAAAAAATAAATATAAAAATTTTAAAAAGGGGCTTAGGGACAGTAAGTAGTCTATCTGAGAGAGTTACAGCTGTGTTTAAACAAGACTCTTGGTGAAAACACCAACTGACTAAGGAAGAGCTGGAACACTTCAGGTGCACTGAACATCCCCCATGTTTTCATGCCTCTGCCTTTGAAGACGCTGGTCATTTTTCCTTTTGTATCTGTCTTCTTCTCAGGCTCATTCACAACCTTATCCCGGTGCCTAGCATGTTAAATAATTTACTAGGAAAGAAGTTACTTGTTTTAGGTAGTCAGATTTAGTTCATCTGAAGATACAAGAAAATATATTTTAAACTTACCAGGAAGCTTTTCCTAGCTCAGAGAGAGAGCTTTGTAAATGAGGGCCTATGAAGAATGATGACACCAAGGTCTTTTATAGAACTTACTTAAAATTCTAGGACTAGAGGTCAATGGGGGGAAAAGGAGACATATGTAATCTATACTAATGAAAGAGTAATATGCTAATTAGACAGGGAGACCTTCCGGACAAAGCCGGGGGCTTGGCGGGCTTGCACACTTCCCCCAAATGGCCCTAACCCCTCACCCAGGCCAGCCATGCCCCCCGCAGGGACCCTCACCCCAATGGGGGCGTGGCCAGCCTGAAAACAGCCCTCAGCCCCTCGCTCAGGCTGGCCCCACCCCCAGTGGGGACCCCCACCCTGATTGGGGGCAGAGTGGCCTGCAAACCCCGAGGCCCCTCCCCTGGCGGCCCTGCCCCCTGCAAGCTCCCCCACCCTGATCGAGGACCATCTTCAGGGCAGGCCAGCCAGTGCACCAGGCCTCTAGCCTATATAATAAAAGGGTAATATGCAAATTGATCCTAACAGCAGAACTACCAGAATGACCGCTGGACCAGTCACTATGAGGCGCACTGACCACCTCTCGGTCCCTTCCCCCAGGCATCAAGCACTGATTACCTGATGGTGAATGGGGAACTGGGGATGGGTGGCAGTGGGGGGCAGGGCCAGCTGCGGGCAGCTGGGGAAGATGGCCCTGATTGCAGGCCAGGCCTAGGCCTCTAGTTATTATCATAATCATCCTTATGATAACTTTAGGCAGGATAGTGAAATCATTAGGAGTATAGGGGGCGATCGGGCAGGCAGGAGGGGGCAGTTGGGGGCAAGCAGTCTAATGGAGGAGGCATTTGGGGGCAATCAGACCAGCATGCAGAGTGGTTAGGGGCGATCAGGCAGGCAGGCGAGCGGTTAGGAGCCAGCAGTCCCAGGATTGCGAGAGGTATGTCTGATTGCTGGTTTAGGCCCACAGGGATCGGGCCTAAACTGGCAGTCGGACATCCCCCGTGGGGTCCCAGATTGGAGAGGGTGCAGGCCTGGCTGAGGGACACCCACCCCCCCACACCGTGCATGAATTTTGTGCACCGGGCCACTAGTACTTACAATAATAATAAAGAATTAAAAACATAAAAAATTATAGGACTAGGTTAGTTTAGGATAATTTAAAAACTACACTTTTATAGGGCTTTACAGAACCTCTCTCAAATTACACTATTGCAAGTTTTTTGTATTTTAAAACCAATACATAAGACCCTATATTTATCCCTGTTAAATGTCAACTAGTTGGGTTCCAGCCTGTGAAGATCTGTTGGGATTCTAATTTTGTCAATGAACTTTGCTATCCCAGCTCTGTGGCATCCTTATTTAAGCAGCCAAGAGTGATAGTAATCTCTCCCTGGCATGGAGGCCACCAGCAGGCCTCAAGCAAGAGAAGCAGCAGAAGAAAATGTAAAAGGAGAGACTGAATGCAGCACATTAGGTGAAGCAGCAAGGGGGAAAAATACAGGAAGGCCAGGGGAAGCAAAGAAATACTTACAGGATGTGGGACAGGGTGACAACTAACGCCCCAGGAGGATATTAATAAATAATACTGTCAAATAGATGCTGTGATCTCTATGTGATCCTAAAAGAAAGATCTTTCAAACTATAATAAGTTACAAAAGCAAAGGGCAGGAGAATATTTATAGTAGGATTCTTTTAATCATTTTTTGAAAAATATAGTGGTGTCTACTGGAGAGGGAGACCCAGCATTTGAACAGAATTTATACTTAATTTATACTTTCTGTATGGGGCCATTCTCCCGTGTATATGTATTACTTGATAGTCTGTTCCAGACAGACTTTTGCCTCAGCTACAGAATGCTCAAGCTCAAGAACTGGTAGAGCCCTAACTGGTTTGGCTCAGTGGAGAGAGCGTCGGCCTGTGGACTGAAGGGTCCAAGGTTCGATTCCAGTCAAGGGCACTCTCTCATCGTTTCTAACTCTCTATCCCTCTCTCTTCCTCTCTGTAAAAAAAAAAATAATAATCAATAAAATATATTTTAAAAAAATTAAAAGGAAAAAGAACTGGCGGAGAGGAACATTGCTAAAGATCTTCTTAGGACTTGATAACCCAATTAACTCAAAAAATACTGGGAATCTTGTGCAGTTTAGGGAGTTTGAACATTTAAACATGTTATATAGTGATGACTTGCTTTTCCAAGGAAGCCCTATTCAAATTCATTTAACATTTGGTCACTCACCATGCCACTGTTGTGGGCACTCTCACAAAGGCTCACCCTCCCACACACGCATGGTGAACAGGTGGTTACTTTCCTCAATCCTATGTAAGAAAGAGCTGATATGCTAATTAGACCAAACAGCTGAACGACCTTCCAGATGTCCTGGAGGACCTTCCAGACAAAGCCGGGGCTGCGAGGTCCGACGGGGGCTGTGAGGGGCTGCGAGGGCCAAGCCTCTTTTTTTTTTTTTAATAAATGTTCCAGTTTTGGGTCAATTAAAAAAAAATTTTACATAGATATACAACAATTTTAGGACATAATGAAACTATTGTTTGTCTCAGTATATCCAAAGCCATTTCACAAAATGAGATGGCTACAAACACATACTGGGCTGTGGGTACTGTGTCACCTTTCAGAGTGACTTCCCTGGGGCCTCTACAGCAGACACAGGTGCTCAGGAACTGTTTTCAGTTCAAGCTCAAGCTACTCCTTAGAGTTCTGCCTTCCCCACTCACATGTACAAGGCTTCAAACACCAACCTCTTTCTTTAATGATAAATAATGACCAACATCTAGATGATTGGCTCAACCCAGCTGCATGTGAAACTCATCTGGTAAGAAATGCCAAAGTCCCACCCTCACCTCTTAGAGATTCTGATTTAACATGAGGTAGGTGCCTGCGTAGGTGTTTTTAAAGTCCAGTCTGGCCTGAGAAGCACTGGTTAAGACTAGTGACGCCCTGGCCGGTTTGGCTCAGTGGATAGAGCGTCGGCCTGCTGACTGAAGGGTCCCGGGTTCGATTCCGGTCAAGGGCATGTACCTTGGTTGTGGGCACATCCCCAGTAGGGAGTGTGCAGGAGGCAGCTGATGGATGTTTCTCTCTCATCGATGTTTCTAGCTCTCTGTCCCTCTCCTTTCCTCTCTGTAAAAAATCAATAAAATATATTTTAAAAAAAGACTAGTGACCACCTTGCTCCTATAATTTGCATAGATTGCCTTAGAAGACTCTGTATCTATTAAGAACATCATCTAAGAGACATGCTACAGAATCAAACCTTAAGGGAACATGTTTATAAGTTCTCTGTGAATTGAGCTGTGCCATATTTCAGAACTCTTACAAACCAGCAGCTGCTTTTTGATAGACCTGGGAGAAAATTCCCTAGGGCTCATAAATGAATTTCTAGGCCACTGAATGGTTTAGCCATTCCTCTTCTGAATCAAGGTGTCATCGGTTCTTAGCCCTTTGGCATTTTTCCATTCTCAGATATCACACACAGCAACAACCTTCCAACTCAGATATCATAATTTTTTTAAAAGTTCAAAAAGTACAGATGGCAGGGGGATCATGGGGGGATAAGGACACATATGTAATACCTTAATCAATAAAGAAATTTAAAAAAATTCAAAAAGTACAAATAATATAAGAAAAATATTTCTGCAGAACCAGCCCTCTTCTCAAAACCAGTATGACAGGAATAAATAAAGCTAATAAATTGTTCCCATCTTAAACTGAAATGGAAGGAATGCTGTGTTACAAGGCACTATATGTAAAAGTGCAGTTTCTGCTCTAGGTGCATGCCTAAAAAGGTGACTGTAGACTAAAAATGTCCATACACTGGTTTCTATTTTCCCACTGGTAAAAGTTCAAAAGTACAGATGGCGGGGGGATAAGGACACATATGTAATACCTTATTCAATAAAGAAATTTTAAAAAATTCAAAAAGTACATATAAGAAAAAATATTTCTGCAGAACCAGCCCTCCTCTCAAAACCAGTATGACAGGAATAAATAAAGCTAATAAATTGTTCCCATCTTAAACTGAAATGGAAGGAATGCTGTGTTACAAGGCACTATATGTAAAAGTGCAGTTTCTGCTCTAGGTGCATGCCTAAAAAGGTGACTGTAGACTAAAAATGTCCATACACTGGTTTCTATTTTCCCACTGGCCATTATAAAATTACTGTTTTTCCTCGGGGAGAAATCTGGCCTGAGAATTTTCACATGCAACAAACTGAAATTGAAATCAGAAAAATATTAATATTCTTGGAATGCGATTCACAAATGTACAGTGTCTAGAATTATTTCTCTATGCACGGCATGGGAATGAAGATCTAGAGATTCACAAATGTACAGTGTCTAGAATTATTTCTCTATGCACGGCATGGGAATGAAGATCTAGAGAAAAAACAAGTTTAAATGAAGAGTATGGATGTTTTATCAGTCACTAGTTTATATTTCCCCCTTCCTAATAGTGTACAACTATTGAAGTCACCCTAGGGTAAGGATCACAAGATACAGAAGGGGAAATTTAGGACTGGATGCAGGTTTTGGAGTTAGGAAGCTTGGGACAGAAATGTATGTGCATCTCTAGTCAGTCTAGTTCAGTGGTCGGCAAACCGTGGCTCGCGAGCCACATGCGGCTCTTTGGCCCCTTGAGTGTGGCTCTTCCA
>NW_005367694.1:2404221-2404637 GCF_000412655.1 Myotis brandtii
TTTGGCTCTCAAAAGAAATTTCAATCGTTGTACTGTTGATATTTGGCTCTGTTGACTGATGAGTTTGCCGACCACTGGTCTAGTTCTGCGATTTTCAACCGGTGTCCCCACAAGCATTTTTAAAACATGCAACCCCCGACCAGTCAGGGCACTGACTTCTTTTCCCTTAGATTGTAAACAAAAAATAAAAATAAATAAAATACAAAATAAAATAGCCAATACAACAGCCGTCCCGTGTGGATGAATCAAAGTTATACCTACTTTGTTGTCAGGCCGGCAAAAATATATCTATTTTGAATGTGCCGCAGAATTTTAGTAATTAATTTGAGCCACGCGATGGAAAGGGCTGAACATCGCACTGGCACGAGGCCTGCCAGCGGGTTTCGGGTCCCACCCCCGGAGCCCCCCGAGCGGCC
>NW_005367694.1:2405177-2443216 GCF_000412655.1 Myotis brandtii
CTTGCTGCGGGTGAGCCTGGGCGCCAGACCGGGTGTGGGCTGCCCTCAGCAAGTTCGGGGAGTGATGGGGTTTTCAGGAGAGGTAAACTGAGTCACCGGCCGCCCTTGCCTAGGGCCTTGCATCTCTACATAAATTCTACCTCAACTTCTGGGCAGTTGGGTTCAGGGACACTTTTCAGAAAGTTGATTTCAGAGAGGAAGGGAGAGAAATAGAAACATCAATGAAGAGAGAGTCATCGTTGGGCTGCCTCCTGCATCTGCACACTGGGGATCAAGCCCGAAACCCGGCATGTGCTCTGGCCGGAATCGAACTGTGACCTCCTGGTTCCCAGGTCGATGCTCAATCACTGAGCAACACCGGCCGGCGGGTTCAGGGACAATTTCTAAAATGCAAAGATATGCCCAAAACTAAAAGGCAGCTTCCAAGTATGTGTGTGTGACAGATGTGTTCCTGCCCCAGGCTCAGCACCTGCTCCTTTAGGAAACATCCTTCATGGCTGATATGATTTCTAGAGAATACTGTGTCAGAGTATCAGTGTGAAGAGTCTGCAAAGATCGCATCTAGCAGCAGATGACCAACTGAGGGTCGCCTGGCTTGCTTGTGGTTGCACAAGAATACATAATAGTGGCAGGTCCATAACTAGAAGCCGCACCTTTGCCCAGCGGCCAGTTGATTTCAGAGGGACCATTTGAACATGCGTTTTGAATGCAGATGTCTCAGCTGCATAAAAGATGTTTGCCAGGGAAGGGGACGCCTTTGGCATTCTGCGTTGGCACTCCCAGAGTGAGCGCTATCGTTCTTGAATGCTTCAGGTTGCTCACTTGCTATTTTCTACCATGAACAACACAGCGATGATGCGATTATCTGCACAATAGCTTTACAGTCTAGTAGCCAAAAATGTTAGAGAATAGACTGTTCACTTTCAAATTAAAATGGTTTTCCCTGTAGTACCTCTGCAGACTGCCCTTTCAGCATCCGTGTAGCCCCATCACCTAACAATAGAGTCGATTTTTTGCAGTCGTAGGGCTCATCTTGTTTGTTTTCCATCTCCCAGGGATCACTGTCCTTTGTTTTTGTGTAGCCCCATCACCTAACAATAGAGTCGATTTTTGCAGTCGTAGGGCTCATCTTGTTTTCCATCTCCCAGGGATCACTGTCCTTTGTTTTCTGATAACCAGTGTCTTAAGACCAGTAATTTGTTCCATGTATTTTGTCCCTTTGGTTGTTTCAGACAGGAGGGACAATTGGGCCCCTTACTCATCTCGGCTGAAAGCAGAAGTCTCCAACTTTGTTTCTTGTCTTCCTGTCCAAATAGTAGTGTAAAAACACTGACTGCCAAAGTTTTCAACAGAGCATTGCCAAGTGCCAGGACGTTGCCTACATGATCCCAGTTAGTTCTCACAACCATGTTTTCTTAACCTCAGTTCCATTTGACAGCTGAAAAGTAAGGCACAGATTTTTGCTGGTTCAGACCCCAGACAGGCCTGTCAGTTCTTCAGCCATGTGTAGCTTGTAGGCCCGAAGCTCTCAACATCTCACTGCAGAGTTAAGGGAGATGCCTGGCCACAGAGCATCTTTGGTTCCTTACTCCTTGAAGAAAAGTTCACACTTGCAGCCTGGCTTTTGAGGTGTCTATGCCCATATCCGCCTGTGTGCTGGCCATGTCAGGCATGCATATGTGCCTGGGTCTCATCCAGCCACCAGACAGATGAGACAGGCAGGGAGATGGCCTCCAGGCAGGGAAGCAGTCAGAGAGGTGCCAGTGGCCAGAGTCGCCTGCGCTTTCTGATCCCGAGTCCAGGCCTCCTTCCTCGGATTCAGGATCACACACGGCTGGCAGGGAGGTGACAATGAGGTCCATGACCCAGGGGTGCAGGTGCCCAGCCCTCACCAAATTTGAAGATTCTGTGATTCTAGCTCTCTCCTCTCCTGTGGGTCAGCTTCTTAGACCACTTTCCAAGAAACTCTCAGCTTCCAGACATAATACTTCAGAAAACATGTCTTTACTTACTGATTTCCTTCCATGAAATCAGCAAGTCTGCCACAGTCCTTGGTGCCCAGCATGATCAGGGACCTGGGGCACAGCCCAGCCAGAACCAAGGACCTCAATGGCTGGTTTGGAAGAAGAACCATGCGAGGTGGACTGCCTGAGAGCCCCAGCTCTGTCTAAGATGCTGTATGACCAGGGAAGTGACCTCCCCCTTGAGAAATGAATTTCCACAAGGAGGGGCTGGGGTGGGAGTGGTGGTATCAGATGACATCAAAGATCCCTTCTGGCTATGATGTTCTGTCATTCTCCATTTCAGGAGGGATCCACAGTTGTGGGAGAAAGGTGGAAGTTGAAGGAAAGGCAGGGGGAATCAGGATGATTTGGTATCCAATGCGTGTTCATTTATTTTACACTTACAAAAGAAATCACCCACCCTCTGCCCTATCCCCCCCAAACAGTCTCTTTTTACAAACATTTAAAAATTAAAACCAAATGAAGATAGACAAGTTAATTTCAGTACAATTATTTTTCAATGTAGCTGTCATAATTAGAGTTTAAATTTTTTCCTACAAGTAACCAATGTTCAAGTGACTTATAGGGAAATCCTGATTATTGGCCAAAAGGAAAATTCCGTATTACAAGTTAGCAAATTCTAGTACAAAAATAGTCTTTGTGTTGGAATAGTCTTTCCTTTTACATAGGTCTCGGTCAGTCTACTGACTGCATAATACACTAATACATCTCAGGGCTCTCTCTTCACAAATGGCTCATTCGTCATAGCTGAAGCAGCACGGCACCTGCAGTGGCAGGGGCTAGTGTCCACCTCTGGACCGTGCTGAAGACGGTCGGTCTGGGTGTGCCTCGCTGATCCCAGGGCAGCAGGGCGGAGCCCCAGCCCCTGCTCGGCGTGGGGGTCCTGGAGAGAGGGACGAGTTGCCAGCAGAGCTGCCCCCTTCCACGGGAGCAGCAACAGACCACCTCCTGCCAGTGTCTCCTTGTCCTACTATAGCCCGACAAGGTGAGAGGTGGCCCTGCCCTGGTTGTAGTTGGGGCAGATGTGGGCAGGCTACTTGTCCCTTAGGATGTCGAGCTGTTCCTGACATTCGGTGAAGAGACGCTGGAAGCGGAGGTTCTGCCCGATGACTGGCAGCAGTTCCTTCAGTAGCTCCCTCTTCCGTAGACCCTGTGGGCACAGAAATGACGGCTCAGTGCAAGTGTCAGTGAGGAGACCTAGACTGTGGGTGGTTTCCTGGCCTAAAAGAGACCCTTGTGCCTGCCCATTTGACCCCTAGGGACCCCTTGGAGAAACCAGAGATGGATGAGAAAAATATCTCTGCACGCTAAGAAGCCCTGGGAGAGCTGAAAGGCTGACCTGGGCGTGTGGGGTGGGTGGCAGGGTGCAGGGGAAGGACACAGTGCAAGGATACTGCAGAGAAAACCAGGGTGGTTCTGTGCCCCTTAAGTCTGCTGGCACAGTCACCACTAGCCTTCAACTGCACTGTTCAGTGACCACAGTAGCTTGGCCTTCCAGAGGAGGATGCAAGTAGAATATCAGGGTAGAGGGACAAGTAGATGGCCACCTGAGGTGGGCTGCTCCCTCATGCATATGCCCTCCAGGGGTCTGAGGTCAAGCCCAGGGGTGAGGTGGCACCTCGGAGTCAATGACTGGCTTTGGTTTTACAGTCCTGGGGGAGGGTCTGCCCTTGGCTCTTGCCCACATCTCCTCCATGCCTGGGTGCACTGGCACCAAGGTCTGCCTGGACCCTTTGCAACATGCACTGCCAGGCAGGGTCTCCACTGTACAGAACCCCGAGGAACACAGCTACTGCAAAGGGAAAACCACTAACCAAAAATATTGACCATTAGAAGAGAAGGTCCAAATGTTAAAGCAGCATGGTAACCACACAAAGAATTACAGAAAAGAACAAAGTCTGGGATTAAGTCTGAGCAATACAGTGGTTAAAGGAGATGGAATTAGCAGGAGAATGGACCCTGCTGAAGACCGAGTCAAGTGGATCAGATGGAAGAGCAGCCAGTGCTCGAGCAGGGAGGCATGCAGAGGGGAAACTGTAAGGGAAGAGACTGTAAGATAAAGTAAGGACAGATGAAGTATGGAAATGGGCCCAACATCTACATGAGTCCCACAGGAGAGAGACACAAAAGAGAGAAGGAAATATTTGAAGAAATAATATGGATAGATTTCACACAATTAAAGAAAAAGGAACTGTCTTAGGTTGAAAGGCTTCATTGAGTGCTGATGAAGATATATAAAAAAAAGGTATTTTAGATACATTAGAATGAAATACACAGAATCTATGGATATCAAACACAAAAAAATTCTGAAAAGTTTTAAAAAACAAGAGCATATCACTACAAAGGAAGAGATACCAAGAGGCACAATAAAGTAGTATTTTAAATATACTGGGGAAAAACTCAATCTACTTTTTCATCCAGCCAAACAGTTATTCACGTAAGAGGATGTAATAAAAAATAATCTTAGGCTTGTAAGACCTCAGAATGTTTACCACAGTAAAGATCCACCCTGAAAATGTTCTAGAAAGTACTCAAAATTAAGAAGAAATAAATAGAGATGATGCTAAAAGAGATATGAAAAGTAATGTGATCAACCTCTTGCTAAAGTTTATGTTGGTCTTAAAAAAAAAAGTGTGTGTTTTACAATTATCAAAGTAGAGTTTGAAACAAAATCATCTTTGGAAAAAGAGAAAGTCAGGAGAGAGGGACAAAACTACGCTTACAGGGAGATTTTAATACACACTCCATTAGGGATGTGTCCAGAAAGGTAATTCAGGTAATTCAAACCAAACATTCCGTAAACATGATCATTAGGACATTAAGGCCCTCAGAACTAGAGAACACAAATTCTTCTTTGGCACACATGGAAATAAGAAAAATTGCTCTAAAAGCAAACCTCAACAAAATAACAGATCTCATGTAGATTGTGAATTGGCTTGGGCCAAATCCATCCTACCTATTTGTTTACATATTATGCTACAACGCAGAGTTGAGTAGTTGTAAGCGATCATATGGATTTGCAAAGCCTGAAATGTTTATTCTCTGGTCTCTAATAAAAAAAGTTTGGGCTTGGCTGGTGTGGCTCTGTGGCTGAGCTTCAACCTATGAACCAGGAAGTCAAGGTTCAATTCCTGGTCAGGCCACATGTCTGGGTTGTGGGCTTGATCCCCAGTGTGGGGTGTTCAGGAGGCAGCTGATGACAATTCTCTTTCATCATTGATGTTTCTATTTCTCTCTTCCTCTTTGAAATCAATTAAAAAAAAATCACCAAGAAATTTAAAAAACCAAAAAAAAGAAAAAATAATAAAATAAAATTAAAATTAAAACCTGAAAAACTCTATTTAAGAAAATGAAAGGATATCAAATAAACTGCTATTAGCAAAGTAAAAATTTCAGATGGTCTATAGCACCAGGGACAAGCTGCAAGAGGATCTACCTTCTGGCCTGAAGGCTGGTTTCAATACCAACAGCCATCAAGTATCATCTCCTACCCAGGGCTCAGTAATGGGCGATGCTCCTCACTGTTTCAGGCAGCAGCCTGGAAACAGCTCATCACCCTCTCTCTGGCCAATGACACAGGTCCTACAATAAAGACCTTTGCAGAGGGGGCTTCCAATAGCAGGCCCTGGCTGAAGAGACAGTGGTGAGCACAGAGCTCAGGCACCTGAAGGATGGCTGCTTAGTGCCTCAACCCTCTGTTTCCACCTCCCTCCTATGCACACTGAGTCATGATCCTTGAGGGAAAGAAGCCTGGATCTTTGGAGTCCCCTGGATCTTTGGAGGCATACTAGCAGCTCATATCACAAAGAGTAACTTCCCTAATATATAAGAATTCCCACAAAGCAATTTCTAGAAATTTTGTCATGGATTTGCCCACGCACTATGAGCAGACCAGCTATTTTAAGCAGTTTAAGCAAGTGGGACCACACTGACAGTGCTTCTAGGAAGGAAGCCACAGACTCTCCTGGGCAAATCCCTAATAAGGCATCCTACTCAGAGATAGCAAAAACCACCAGCCGGGAGGAGGAGGCAGGGAGAGTGCATGGCCATGAATCAGTGGCCTGTCTGTGCTCCCTTTTGCCTGACCACACTAGCCTAGAAGGCTTACCTTCAGGCTGAGACAGAGAACTGTTACGTAGAGCTCTTGCTGACATTTTGCCCTAAGGCTCCCAGAGTGAAGCCCCACAGGAGTGGTTGGTTGGGCACTGGCCTACCTGTCTCCCACCTCAGCAGATAGCCCATCAGGCTGCCTAGAGGTGAGGTGTTCTTATAGGGAATTCAGAAAAACCTTTCCCACTGAGAAAGGGGACAAAGCTGGACAAAGAGAAACAGACCTCAGAGAGCTCAAGTGCTAGTGGATTGAGCTGGAGTGTGGAGAAGGTAGAAATCCAGAGAGAAACACCTTTGCTTTGGGAACACTTATTTTTTTATTTTATTTTAATTGATTTCAGAGAAGAAGGGAGAGGGAGAAAGAGAGAGAGAGAGAGAGAGAGAGAGAGAGAGAGAGAGAGAGAGAAACATCAATGATGAGAATCATTGATTGGTTGCCTCCTGCACACCTCACGTTGGGGATTGAGCCCACAACCCGGGCATGTTCCCCAACCGGGAATCGAACCTGGGACCCTTCAGTCCGCAGGCCAACGCTCTATCCACTGAGACAAACTGGCTAGGGCTTGGGAACACTCATTGATGAGGAAGAGGCTGAGCAGAGCATCTATTAGACTTGAGGGCTTAGGGGGACCAAAGCAGGGGCATAGGACTCATGAAAAGTGGGGTCCCTGATAAATCACCCTTCCTTTGTGCTAGTCTCCAAAGAAATGCACTCTAGAATAAGGGTAGACTGGTAGTAAACCAGTCCGTGCACTAATTAGTACCCAGCTTTGAGTCCCCAGGTAGCCCAGAAGACTTCAATCCCTGAATTGGTTGAGGGAGCCTTGTAGGGCTAGGGCCAAGAGCAAATAAAAGTGCTCTGTTGAAGAAGATTAACATTACTGAGGCTTCAAAACACTTCTACAAATAATCCTTCAAATACCAAGTCTAGCAGACAGTCAAAACCAACCAGGCACATAAGGAGGTAAGACAATATAAATGAGAACTAGCAGAAATATTTATAGGAAATAGAAACAGATCTATAAGGGCTCCTCATAGTAGAACGATGCTCAAGTAGATAAAAGACTAAAATGAAAATATGGGGAGAACTGAAACTATAAAAATAATATAACAGATTCCAAAAAGAGGATATTATATTTCTCATGATGGGGAAAATGGAATATAATCAAAGAGAACCTAGGAAAATACACAGAATGAATGAAAGACATAGACTTAGAGCTTTGTGAAACTTCAAAACACCAAGTAAGGGTCGATCCTAAAATAATTTACAAAACAATGGAAATCAGATTCCTGGCAGTTTTTAGCAACAATAGTGGATGATAAAAGTCTGTGGCACAGCCTAATACCTTCAAAGCTCTAAGTTTTTATTAGCCAACCAAATTAAGATCTATTGTAACATAATAAAAAGGGAGTCCTAGCTGGTTTGGCTCAGTGGGTAGAGTGTTGGCCTGTGGACTGAAAGGTCCTGGGTTCGAATCCAGTCAAGGGCACATGCCTGGGTTGTGGGCTCGATCCCCAGTGCGGGGCATGCAGGAGGCAGCTGATCAATGGTTCTTTCTCAATTTTGGTATTTATCTCTCTCTCCCTCTCCCCTCCTCTCTGAAATCAATAAAAAAATATTTTTTTTAAAAGGGAATAAAAAGTAGAGGAGGCCAAGTATACACCAGGTCCTTTAGAACCTCGTGAGACTGACTCTCCCACTGCCATTCTGCTCAGCTGTTCCTCTTACGCTGCAAGACGCCCAACCTCCAACCTCAGGGCCTTTATACTTGCTGTTCCCTCCGCCTGGATATTCTTTCCCCAAATATCTGTGGGGCTTCATCTCTCACCTTTTCCGATTTCTGCTCAGTCAATTAGGTCTTCCTTGATCACCCAACATATAAAATTGCATCCTGCCAGTACTCCCTACCCCCTGCCTTATATATATTTTTTCCATGGCACCCACCCCCACCCAACACTTTGTATGTACTTGTTCACTTGTTTTGAATCTGCCTCTCTCCACAAGAATGAAGATCATAAAGGTGGGGTCCCTGTCAGCCTTAGTCACTGCTGCCTGCCCTGTGCCTAGACTATGCCTGGCCAGAGAAGGTGCTCCATCAGTCTTTGCTCAGTGACTGAATGAAGCACTGAAACTAACTCTTGGACCCACAACTTCTCCCATTCCTCACCAACCTGCTCCTTTTTCAATTCAATCAATACACTAGCCAAAAGAACCTTGAGCTGACCACACATTCATTTTTCTCTTTTCCTCACCTACTCCATATCCAACCACCCAAACACCAAGTCTTTTTTTGTTCTGCCTCCAAAACACATCTTGAATCTGTTTTATTTTCCCTCTTGATAGCCATCATATTGATCCAAGTCACCTGCATTTATTGCCAGGACTTTTGAAAAAAAACAAAACAAAAAAACCCCACAAAAAACAAGCCCTGATCAGTTTTCTTTTCTTTTTTTAAAAAACATATTTTTATTGAGTTCAGAGAGGAAGAGAGAGAGAGAGAGAGAGAGAGAGAGAGAGAGAGAGAGAGAGAGAGAGAGAGAAAGAAACATCAATGATGCGAGAGAACCATTGATTGGCTGCCTCCTGCACACCCCACACTGGGGATGAAGCCTACAACCCGGGCATGTGCCCTGACTGGGGATTGAACTGTGATGACTTCCTGGTTCATATGTCAATGCTCAACCACTGAGTCACGCTGTCTGGCCTGACCAGTTTTCTATGTTAGTTCATGTCACCTCTGCTGACTGGTCTTCTATATCAGGTCACATCATCTCTGCTGATTGGTCTATGTCAGCTCATATCACCTCTGCTGACTGGTCTTCTATGTCAGCTTACATCACATCTGTGTAAAATCCTTCAATAACTTCTGCTGCCTAGACGAAAACTCTGGATCTTCATAAGCCTTCCATGATCTGCTTCCTGCTCACCTCTTTTGCCTAATCTCTTATCACCCTCTCTTCTGCCTAGTATGTCCCAGTCACGGTGGCCTCGATGTACCAAGCCCTCTTTGCATGTACTACCACCTCCACCAGGAAACTCTCCCCAGGGCTCTGCAGAGCTGGCTCATCCTCAAAGTCCTCTTCTGAGGTCTTCCCTGGTCACCCTTTCCCAGGGATGCTTGTCTTACTGATCTGCTCATTTCCTTCTAAGCATAATCCATGTCTAAACCTTTCTTGTTGACTAAATTGCCCACTGGCTTATATCTGCCTCCCTACCAGACTGCAAGCTCCATGAGGGAGGGAAGGATCTTTCACCTTCATTCCTGAACAAACCCACAGCCCTGCGCAGGCAGCTTTCCTCAGCACAAGTGCATGGCTGAACCCCCCTGAGGCCTCATGCTGAGGGCCCAGCTCTTGCTGGATTGTGCAGTGCAGGCATCTCACCTGCTCACTGATGCTGGGACCCAAGGCATTGTGCTATAGACATCTAATGAGGAAGAATTTCAAAGCACTTTGGCTTACTTTTTAAATTTCCACCTTCACTTTTCAAGAGAATTCTTGTGGCAAGAATGAAAGAAGCACCTACCACTACCGTTGACTCCCACTGGCTTCCAGTGGAGTAGTGAACCGGACCCAGTAAGTCCTTGCATATTTCTCGGAGTCGGTATTCAAACCCTAATTACAGAAAAAAAGAAAAGAACAAAAACAAAACAAAACAAAACAGAAATAGGAACACATTACAAAAAGAAATAAAAAATCAAGAATATGCTAAGTTGTTGGGTATATCAAAACAGACTGAACAAAGGCTTACTGTGTTGCCTATGATGGGCAAAATGCCTCTCGCATGCCTCTCAGTTTGGGGCACTGAGACTCATAATGACGGATTCTCACTCACTCACCTACTCCCTTGACAATGCATGCAGTGGCCCCTCTGTGTGCTGGGCCAACGAGAAAAAATGAGATGTGGCCAGTTTCGGGATGGACCCCCCAAGGTTATGGGAAATTGTAGAAGGAGGGGAGAGGGCTCGTCAGGTTTGAGAGAAGACATCTTGGCAGCCAGTGTGAGAGGAGATCAGCAGGGTCAGCAGGTAAGAGATGGTGGGATGGACCCCCCAAGGTTATGGGAAATTGTAGGAGGGGAGAGGGCTAGTCAGGTTTGAGAGAAGACATCTTGGCAGCCAGTGAGAGGAGATCAGCAGGGTCAGCAGGTAAGAGATGGCGAGGGGATGAGTTTAGATTGAGGAGGTGGTGACTAAGCAGAGACAGGAGAAGCAGGCATGGGCCTATCAAGTCAAGGGTTATGGGCACAGCCAAGTGGTATGCCAGAAATGCCAGAGGCAGGTCTGGAGTCTGTAGGCACTGGGGGCAGCTGAAGCCACAGGAAATGGATGAAATCACCCAAAGATGAGAGTGGAAATAAGAGGATGAAGCTGGAATCTGAGGAATTTCAAGGAAAGGGGTCTCCTATTAAAACTTGAGTTCTCCTTTTACAGTTAGGAAGCAAGGGATAAAGAGAGGAGGTGACTTATGTATGGGCACTGGAACAGACACGTGAAAGATGAAGAGGAGCAAGCGGCAGAAGTGATTTCACAAAGGGGTGCAGGCCCCAGAGGAGGCAGTGGCTTTATAAAGGGCATCAGGGTGAGTCCTGATCAACAGCCAGGATGAAGGAAACCGGAGGAGCCAGAGGAGGCATTTCCCCAGCAGAATGGGGTGTGAGGAGCATCCCAGAAAAGGGGGGAGGGCTTGCGAAGACTGAATATTTAGAAATGCCAGTGATCACACATGCTGGGCGACCACACAGACTGGAGAGTAAATATCAAACTCATTACTGGAGTCTGCTGGGGAAGGGAGAGGGGCTTTGAGTTGGTCAGCCATGCTTGTCCTCAGAGGTGTGTGTGTGTGTGTGTGTATGTATGTGTGTGTATATATGTTTATTAGAGGCCCGGTGCACGACATTCATGCACTCGTGCACTCGGGGTCCCTCAGCCCTGCCTGTGCCTTTTAGCAGTCCAGGAGCCCTCAGGGGATGTCTGTCTGACAAACCATCAGTCGGACATCCTTAGCGCTGTCGCAGAGGCGGAGAGGCTCCCGTTTATTAGAGGCCCGGTGCACGACATTCATGCACTCGGAGGGGCGGGGGGGTGTTCCTCAGCTCGGCCTGTGCCTTTTAGCAGGACACAGGAGCCCTCAGGGGATGTCTGACTGACAAACCATCAGTCAGACATCCTTAGCGCTGTCGCAGAGGCGGAGAGGCTCCCACCACCACCGCTGCTGTGCTTGCTAGCCAGCCATCGGCCAGCTTGTGGGCAAGTGAGCGGCGCTCCCCTTGTGGGAGCGCACTGATCACCAGGGGGCAGCTCCTGCGTTGAGCGCCTGCCCCATGGTGGTCAGTGCACGTCATAGTAACTGGTCGTTCTGCCGTTTGGTCGATTTGCATATTACCCTTTTATCATATAGGATTATATAGAATTGCAAGGTATATAGAACATGTTGCATCAGAGGAAACATGACATACAAATTCTGGGAGTAACATTTGTAGAGGTTTGACCTTTTTTTTTCGGTCTTTTCTAGACTTCATTTTTACCCTCTAAATCATAAACAACAGTCGTCCTGCCGTTTGGTCAATTTGCATATTACCCTTTTATTATATAGGATTATATAGGATTGCAAGGTATATAGAACATGTAGTTGCATCAGAGGAAACATGATATACAAATTCTGGGAATAAAATTTGTAGAGGTTTGAACTTTTTTTTTCTGTCTTTCTAGACTTCATTTTTACCCTCTAAATCATAAACAAAATGGAGAGGGTGATGTCAAAAGCAAAGCAAGGCCAGGAGAGGTTTGGGGGAGGCTGCTCAGTAAACTTCATGGTGACACAGGGAGAACTTAGGGAGGGCCAGTTCCCAGGCCCCATCTCTGGAGGCCATGTTCAAGCGGAAGGAAGACTGGTAAGGCAGACTCCATGCTTGCCTAGCAGAGAGGATGAGAGGTTTTGGGAGGTCACCCTAAGAACAGGATGGTCACTTCCTGTAACACACCTTGCTTTCTGCTGAACAACAGGGCAAGTGTGGGTGGGCATATACTGGGAAGGAGATGCAGGTGCTGAGAGCCCTGGCAGGGAAAGCGAGGCTGCAGGGACAAGGGGAGGTGCTGGACAGCAGGCCAGCCCTTTCAGGGCATGTGGGGCTCAGAAAAGGAAGAGGAGCGCAAGCACATTGGATGCTGCAAGACACCCTCCCTGGGGGGAAAGCTAGGCTGCAGGGACAAGGGGAGGTGCTGGACAGGAGGCCAGCCTTTCCAGGGCATGTGGGGGCTCAGAAAAGGAAGAGGAGTGCAAGCACATTGGATGCTGCAAGACACCCTCCCTGGGGTCACTGACCACTGATGCTCCAAGGGTGTGAGGGAAGAACAGAAGTCTGAGCATCACATTTGCATGTCTTTCCACATATCCTCTGCCCTCACCCTCTCTTGCTGCCAATCTTGCTGGTCCTCAGAGAACACTCCCTTCAGGGGCTGGGAGCCTGTAATGGGCTGGATGCCTGCTGAGCTGACCTGATCACAGCTCAGGCTAGGAGATGGGGGTGGGGAGACTGAGTGTCCATCATGTTGACAGGGAATTGGAGGCTAGGGCCTCTTGGATGACCATGGCAGACTGGGAGAAAGGAACGTAGGGAGCCCTAGGCCACTGTACCTCTTCCCTGACTCACAGGTTTTTAGGAGGGTTGTGTTGGGACAGGGATTGAGCTGGGCCCAGGAGAATGGAGGAACCACCAGGGACCTCACCTTCGTTCACAAGGTACCGTGCGTAGAGGAGGAGCCAATGGCGATACTCATGGCTGGACTGCAGGGTGAGTGCTGCTGCCACCTGGTTTTCTAGGTAGGCCAGGGTCGTCTCCTGCTGCACCACGTGAGGCACGGAGAAAAGCCGGGCCGCCTGCCTCCCTGAACTGCAGAAACACATCATGAGGCAGTGGGTACTGTGTGGGCAGGAGGCTGCCACCATGCACCCCAGGGCACCAGCAAGAAGCCAGCAGGGGGGCAGATGCCAGTCTCCACACTGGCCTACCCATCTCCATGTCTCAGCTGCAGACGTCCTGGATACTCTGGCACCCCAGGTGTACCCCGCTCTGTACCTCCCATTTAGACCCCTGAGGTGACAGACCCCCAACCAAAATACACGAGTGCCCATGACCCGTGGCACCTCAAACTGCATCTGGGCCCTGAAGTAACAGGGCTTGCATCCAGCACCCTGAGAAATGATCTGGTGTGGGCCCCAAACTCTTGGCACCTACAGTCTGCCTGTGCTGAGCAGCAGCTGAGCACAGGGGACAGCAGTCAGAGAGCTGGCCTGCGTGGGACTGTACTTGCACAACCCAGTCGCCTCTCCCGGCACTTGGGTTACCTACGTGGAGGCACGGCCCTGGACTATGGCTAAGGGTCCCGAGCACAGCATGGCGTCCTGGGGAGGCAGGCTGCTCCTGAAGTCCGCACACTGGGCCAGGGAGTCTTGCTTGTCAGAAACCAGGTTCCTAGGGAGGCAAAGGCAGGAGCTGAGCTCAGAAAAACCAGGAGGTCCAGCAGGGTAGGCTGGCAGCGAGGCTGCCAAGGAGCAAGCACCACAGACCTGTTACCAGAACACCAGCGAAGGCTGAGGGTCATTGCATTCTCACCACAGGTCTCTCACAGACAGCTTTCATTACAAGGGAACATTCATGACAGGGAAGGTCACTGACAAGGCTCCTGGGGCCAGGAGGCCTACGTGTGAAGTGGTCTAGCCCACGTGGCCCAGCCCTTCGAAGCTTTGAGGAATGCCAGCATCCAGCCTTCATGTGCTTCCATAGCATCCGAGGCAGTCAGCTCTTTACCTTCTCCACACCCTTCCCATCTTTGTGAAAACTTTCTTTACGCACTTTAAAGACAGCCAGGTGCCTTTGTAAACATGCCCAAAATACAGAGGGTCAACATTTTTCTTCTTAAATACCTGGCTTATTTCCATTATTACAGTAATCACATAATAATACACAACATCTTGCAATATGGAAGAGCAGGCAGCGGGGAGTTTTTTTCCTCTTCTTTTTTTTTTTTTCTTAACTCAGGAAAGAGATCTTAGTATGGGATGAATTTGTGCCTGGCAACTCTGAACAGAAAAATGCCACAAGAACTTGGGTCTGAGGGACCAAAAGGTGCCGGCAGAAGAATTTCTCAGAGTGGCTGGTATACAATGCACACAGTTTACATGTTGGGGTTGAGATCTCTGATGCAGAAAGGATTTTACAAATATAAAAATGAGCTCCAAATTCCAAGTGGGTGGAGGAAAGGTACAGACCACCGCATGTGCTGATGGTGCAACCTTACTAATTTACAAAGTCGAAACCGCTACTGGACTTCAAAAACTGCTATGTGCTGGCGAAGGTATTGTGAAGCTGACTCACCGATGCTGATGATGGCTAAGGAAGCCAGGCTGGAAATATATATTTGCAACCATAAGAACTTTCAAATGTCTATTCCAAACGAAGTGATCTCAGCAGACAAAGCAAAGCACCCCTGCACACGGGCTCTGAGAGCAGAGAGGCTGTGGGCCTCTAGCCTCTAACAGGGACAGTAGGGCCTATACAGGTGGGTGTGAGTTCTCTCTCCTTCAGCAGAGAGCACACCAAGCGGTCATTGTGACCTCTACTCCAGGGCCCAACTCTCAGGAAAAGCCAAGCCAGGCAGGCCTGAGGAGCAAGTACCACATGACCTGTTACCACCTGGGACAGACACTCTCCTCTGGGGCAGGGCCAGGGAAGGGTGGCTGCTTACCATGTAGAAAGTGACGGATTAAAGCAGTAGGCCTTTCCATCGGACAGGTTCATCACTGGGATTCCATGCTGTGTAAGCAAGATCTGTGACACCGTCATATCGCTTCCTGGGGAGACACCATAAGAATGGATTCTGGGTGTGTTCTGATCAGCAAGTGCTTGCACATGCACCGAGGGGAATCTGACCATGGCACCCAGTCCCAGAAACAGGCGCCTTAACGCTGACTCAGCAACTAGGGAGTCTCTTCCCTGTGAGTGCTGTTTTCACCACCACCCACAGGTTCTTTGTCACCACACAGGGAGCCAATGAAATGCGCCCCAGAGAGGGTGCATCTCCCTGCAACATAACTGTGACCCCTTGTCACACTGAGTACCTTGAGCTGAGCCAAGAGACTGGCTCTGGCTCTCTGTCTAGGCTGAGTGGAGCCTGGGACTTGAGCTTCCCTGTCCCCTCCCTCATCAGGGCACCAGGGGCAGCCCATCGCCGGTTACCTGCCAGGATAGAGTGTAGAGATTCTTCTTTTACCACAACCACCTGCCTGTGAACATCCCTAGGAGGGAGATAAGAAGCAGCTTACTCTCCAATCTGAGTAAATGCCTGAAAGTGCGCCGCGGTGCTCAGACCCCTGCTCTGTGGTCTCTGTGCACACCCTGCCCCGGCCTCCCCGAGAGGAGCTCTGGGCCACAAATGGCTTCTGCTCCCATGAGCCACGTTACTTTCTCCACACGAGGCGATAGCAGAGGGCGCAGGCAACAGAGCTGCGGGGCTCGTCGCTAACGCCATACCAACTGTGGGAGAAGCGTGGTCACACTGTGGCAGCTGAGATCCCATTCTGATGAACCCCACACATTGTGTTTTGGACCCTGGCACATTGTGTTTTGTCATGTGGTTTGCTCTTATAAAAGTGGTAGCAGGGGTAGGCAGCCTGCCCCACTTCCGCTTGCATACCTGCCCCCTCCCCCACACGTACACACACATGTGCGGTGGCCATCACAAGCAGTGTCCAACTGCTTGGGTCTCTTTGCCTGTAAAGACCCCCATGCCAGCAGGGCCCAAGGGCATGTCTGCCAGGCGGCTTCCTCCACTGCCTCCCCTGTTCCTGCAGTGAAGAGGAACCTATACAGCCCTATCCTGCCCTGCCTGGAGCCCACCTCACCCCAGGCCTGTCTCTCACCAGACAGATAACGTGGCCGCAGCAGTGAGCGCCATGACGTAGGAGCCTGTGCAATGCAACGTGGAGATTGGGGATGACAGGAGGATGGGTGGGAGGAGGCGGCGACCACAGGTGGAGAACACTGACAGCATCCTCTTTTCACAGGCGACACATACCACATCACTGAGAAGGCAGAGAGGGGATAGGTGTCATGACGATCAGGTGCTGTGGCAGAGGTAGGAGCCCCAAGGCACAGAGCCTTCCTTCTACCTGGGCCTGAGCCTGAGTGGGTGCAGCAGCCGGAGAGGCAGGGAGAGGGCCGGCCAGTAGGACTGGGGGAGGGCGGGACAGCAGGGCTGACAGAACTGAGATCTCTCATTAGAGACTATGTTCTCCTCCCCCACTAGGCTGCTCAAGCTTTTCCGAATTCACCCTAATGTTGTGACGGGGGGTGCTTCAGAGGACCACTGATGGTGACCCAGAAAACACACCTCCCTTGTCATATGAGGCCACACAGCGTCCACTCAACAGTCTACTGGCTACAATTAGCTGGACTAGTCCTGAGAAGATCTCTGCCGAGAAAGGCCAGAAGTGTGGGAACAACGGAGTGTGTCTCCATAAGGGACACCAGCTGTGTGCTCAGAAAGCCTTTCTGGCTAGGGTGGGGGTGAACACAGGGACAGCTTCAAAGGATAGAGGCCCAGAAGTCCATTGTGAGACCCTGCGTGACTAACACTGAATTAAGGTCTCCCCTCAAAGTGCAGAATCTGAAAGGGGCTGGACTGGGAACTCAGAGGGGACAGTCAGAAATCTATCTTGACTTCCTTGGATTAAAATTTGGGATCCAGAGAAAGAACCAGCCCAAGTCAGAGCCAGGCAGAGCTCAGCCTGGGACCTGAGACTTCAGGAGTCTGGCCAGACAAGGGAATCACAACACCTGGGTGAAAATCTTGGCATGGGTGAGCCCCTAGGACTCAGTTTTCCCAGCTGTACCATGGAGATAATGACGCCAACTTCACTGGGTGTTGTAGGGACCAAGAGGATAACTGCACACATTCAGCCCAGACAAGACCTGCAGTCTCCATGGGAGCTAGCACTTGGGGGGCAGTGCATCTCCTCAAACAGCATCAGCACCACACAACACAACACATGGTGCTTGCTTTACATGAAATGCTGGGCCAGGTGAAGACCCTCACCCTTACCAGCTACCGGCAGCAGTGAGGATCCGGCTAGTGAGTACCGTCTCCCACTCCTTCCCTTCCCGGTTACACTTCAAGCGGCTCAGCTTCACTCCCCCAACGGCTGTCACTTCATTCTCCACCTCAATGTACATGGAGGGGTCGGAGCTCACCTGAATGGAGGAAAGTAAACACAATGTTCTTTCCGTGTAGCAGAGCAGAGAACTGGTGTTAGAGCTAGAGACGCCAGAGCTTCCTAACCCTACCATCTCCTCTCACAGGGAACACGCAGAGAAGGCATGTGGCTTGTCTAAGAGCACACTGCAAGCGAGGCCCACAGCCAGCTGGACACAGCTGGTGGGGAGACGTGGCTCCTAGTTGAACGTCTTCAGAGATCACAGTGCTTGGTAATAACCGAGGAAAAGTCTAGAAAACCTGAAGTCCTCTCTAGTTCCTTTCGTAGTGAGCCTCTGTCTGCTCATCTGAAACCAACCTCACGGGAGTGTCCCTAGAAGCGCATCCATATGCATGGGAGCGCTTAGTTCAGTGCCTGGCTCCACAATGGGCTCAACTTTGTCTTTTGTGTATGGGGAGATGACTGACAATCCGTATGAAAACCAGGCAGAATGCTGAACAGTTTGCACTTGTGTAGCACATAAGTGGGTTACCTGGGGCAGAGGGCCATATAGAAACCAAGAAGGGCTCCAAGCAGCACTCAGTGGTGAAACCCCCAGGGGAAGCTGGAGGAGTTTGGGAGAGGGGGTTGTGCTCCTTGCCTCTGCTCATATCAGCAACAAGAACAAAGCATGTGGGTCCCTATTCTTAGGCTCAGAAGGACCTGTGGCAGGAAAGGGCCGACACCCCATGGGGACCAGCCTGGGTTGGGGCCGTGTGCAGCCTATGAGAAATGACCTGCATATGGAGTCTGAAAGGGCTTCCTATTGATATGCACCTGAGGAGCAAAGGGCATGAAGTGACTGGGTGTGCAAAGGTCTGGCATGGGTGCTAGACTAGTGACTACAGGGCCTCTGCATATAAAGGATTATTTACTCTACAATAATATTTAAAAAACTGTGTTTTGAACAAGCACATGGTTAAAAGAGCCCTGATGCAAACTCTGTGCTGGGCCCAGGAAAATGAACAGGGCCAGTGGGCTGGTTGGGAGGGAGACCACTACCACACAGTCCGATGGGCACTGAGTCTGAGGCTGCTTGGGACCAAGTGTGGAACGAAGGAGGCTTCTGGAAGGGACTCCTGAGACAATTCTGGAAGGAGCTGGCCATTCAGAAGATGGCAGCAGGGACTTTGAGGGCAAAGCCACAGAGAAAGAAGCATGGTGGTGGTGGGGGCAGGGGTTGAAGGGGCTCCTGGAGAACAGACCAGTAATCTTGCTAATAAGACTGGTGGTTGCCATGATCAACTACAATTTCCCTCAGAGTATGATGGGCAACAGTCCTGTTTTTGCCAATTCAGGGTTTACACTGGGGGTTGGGGAAGGAGTGGGGCTGGGGAGAGAGAGAGAGAGAACACGCTTGTGAGGGAGAGGCAGGGGGCCGGCTCACCTGGAGGGTGAATGCTCTCTGGGGGCCCGGCATGGGCAGCTTCAGTGTAGGCGCTGGTACAGACAAACACACAGTGTCCTTTTCTGCGGTCAGAGCAGCTGGGGACTGCAAGAGCAGAAATGTCCCTGAGCCCCTCCCAGCACTGTCGGGCAGTGTCAGGTACAGGCGAGTCACCCAGAGATAAGGCTGGGCCAGTTCCCCAGGTATTTCCACCCACTCTGGGAGGACAGTACAGATGACTGCTCCAGTGATCCCACTTGACAGATGAGGCAGCCGACGCCAAGGGGCTGCTCAAGGACTCTGGGTAGGTCAAGAGCAGGTCTGAGGGGGAGTGTGCCTCCATGCTAATCCAGGGGAGCGCATGTCTAACCAGCTGTTCCCACACTGATGAGGCACACTGTGCTGTCCAGGGCCTCCCTTCTCCCACTTGGGCACATGCAAGCTCCAGCACTGAACCCAACAAGTGGGCTGGGGAAGCTAGCACAGACCTGCTGGCCTCACCTGGACAGACAGAGACATGGGCATGAGCCGTGAGTCCTTCCGAGGTCGCCCTTTCTTCTTTTTCTCCACTGTTTCCACCTCAAGCTCCAGTTTTCGCTTGGAGAGGGAGGAGGACTTGGCCACAGGAACCTTCTCATCGCTGTCACTGCTGCTCTCCAGGAGGTCCCGGGGCCTCAACTCTTTCACAAGGTTCTGCTCTTTCAACCTGCACAAACACAGATACCCATGGCTTTTTCCATATGATTATTAACTTATAATTATCAATAAAATCCCCCAAAACTGAAACATTAAAAAAGTAGGTGAGGACTTCTGGTTTCGGTTCGAACATTCACACAAACTGGGCTCCATTCACACACAGTTATTCTCAGCACATCTCCCACACTGCCCAGCTGCCATGCTGTTGCCCTCATGTCCTTGTGCAGAGCTGCTCTGTCCACCCCCACGCCTCTTCCAGCAACCTTCCCACTTGAAGCAGCCACTCCTTTCTCCTTGAAACAGGGGCTCCCGAGTACAGAGACTGAAGCCTGCTCCCCCAGGGAGGGAAGCTGCTTGGTAGGAGAGAGGACGCTGCACTGCTCGCCTGAGACTGCACTCACCTGGTCTCTCTGAGCCCCACACAGTCATCACCTACCTTTCTACGGCCGTCGGAGTCACACTTGTCAGGACAGGAGCACCAGGCGTGGCTTTGGACCGCTCCGTGAACCGGGAGTCAAACGCTTTCATGGGTTCAATTTTGGATGGGGTTGTTAACACAGAGGGGGATGATGCCGCAGGAGCCGAAGTAGCGTTCACGCTGGGGTGGGAAAGAAGATGGGAGAGCATGTCAAGCACAATTCGTCAGGGATTTGGGAGTCTGGGATTTACATTACCTGGAGCCAAGTGAAAGGGGCACAAATATAAAACTTCTAAAAACACAAAAATTTCGAGGTACAATGTACTACTCCTATTTTAAAAATATTTTCACATGTTAAAATTCTGGAAGTTTGCCATGGCCAGGTAGCTAGAGCGTGTCCCAATGCACCAAGGTTGTGGGTTCGATCCCCGGTCAGGGCATATACTATAAGCAACCAATGAATGCATGAAAAAGTGGAACAACAAATCAATGTTTCTATCTCTCTAAACCAAATCAATAAATAAAAATGGTAAATATGAAAAAAGTAAACATTTATAAAAAAAATTCTCCAAGTTTGGCTATCGGAGAATGCACTCACATTTGCCCCACTGCATTGTTCTGAGAGCTTCGGGGGTTAGAACAAGGCCTAGAAAGTGGTTCTTGCAACCCTTTTCTGCTCACCATACGGCCCCATCTCCACAACTTGAATACAGCCACCCACACCACTCCAACCACCAGCTTTTCCCACTTTGACAGTGGGTCCGAGGAGAAAAGCCCCATCTGGGATCCTGAAGCCACTGTCTATTCCTGGCCTCCAACCTCCTGCCCCGGTGGCCCCTCAATGTAACAATTTCACATTCTTCACTCTCCTCCCAGTGTCCATCCCACAGCCCTTGCCTTCTTCTCCGAGAAAGGAGAGCCCAAGCATGAGCCTGCCAGCTACCCTGTGGTCATCTGCATCCCTCACACTGGGTCCCCAAACCACTGGGCCTCCCAATGACCAAATCCACCGGACTGGACCCGATACCAGATGCCTGGCAGGTATCCTAGATAGCCTCTCCTCCTCTCCAGGGAACTCTAGGACCAACTATTGAAACATTTTGCAAATCTGGGGCTTTCTAACTGGTCAAGCTGTTCCATCTCCTCTTCCCATCTACCCTCACACTCCCCTCAGGCACGGGACACTTGATACTTGGTGATGCCTCCATGACCATGACATCAGAGCCCAGGAAGGAGGAGGCTGTAACCAATCATATGGAAAAAGTCATGGGTATCTGTGTTTGTGGAGGTTGAAACCAATCAACCTCGAGCCCACACCCCCTACTGGGATTGAGCCCACACAAGACCCTGTCCCCACCGATGGAGAATCACTCTAACAGTAATAGTTTAGCTGGGTGGCAGCAATATTTGGGCACCAGTGCCTCCTGGAGTGATCTGTCTAAGGTGCAAGACCAGAGCCTTCTGTGTCTCCATTCTAAGGAGAAGCCCAGGGTATCTGATTCAGCAGTGAAGCCCAGCTTTTCCCCCCTTTACTGACACTCCTCAGGGACTTGGGGTTCTGCTCTTGCTGCTGTCCCCTAACCCTTCCCCTGGATGGTCTATACGGGCCCTGGGTAGGGCATCCTCCAATAACCCTTTCTGAGACCTGCCCAACAAGCCCTCCCCCGCTTTGGATGGCTAGCCATTTCCACACAGGAGACCCGAGGAGCCACCCCTATGCCTCTGTGTTTGCCTCTTTCTCCACCAGCTGACACACTCTCTAGGGACAAGGACCCACCAATCAACCCCATGTGGATGCCTGGGCACTGGCAGTGTGTAACCCAGAGCAGGTACTGGGTAAATGTTCACTGAGTAAATGGCTCCTGGCTCTTATTCATGCTCCTCTGGTTCTTACTGACTTCTAATTTGGTTTCCAGGTAATGGCTGGTGAAGACACGGGCTCCTGGAGCAAACGTAATTCTGAGAGTGAAAGATGACTCTACCCTAGCACAACAGCACTCTGCCTGAGATGACTGGTGTGGTGATGCTACCAATAATGCAGTGGAGGCTAAGCCACCTCCAGTGCAGACCTGCCAGAAGGTGAGTTGATCCTGTGGCAGGTGACGTGCCCCTGGCTGGTTCCCACCCTTAGGAGCCCAATCCTGGGACTGCTCTTCCCCCAGGATGTGGAGTCCTCACAGCCCTGTGCATCAGACTCAGCTGAATGAAGGCCTCCCTTCCGAGCAGGCCCTCATCTGAAATCCAGATCTCTTTTCTTTCTTTTTATTGAAGGGGCCATGAAGTGTCCCTGGAACTGTGTCCAAACCCAAACTTTCCCCAGGGACAGGAGGAAGCCTTGGTGCCCACTCACCTGTCCTTATTGACAGAATTGCCCGCAGGCCTGGTGCCGGCTGCTGCCGCAGGTTCCGTGGAAGGCTTTGAGGTGCCGAAGGAGTTGGGGGTACTGGTGTCCAGGGGCAGCAGCTGCGGACTACTATGAGAGGATAGCATGCTGCCTGCCAGGGAGCCTGAGAGTGGGATGCTGTTAAAGAACGCCGTGGAGAAGTCCCTGTGGTCAGAAAGAACAAAGTCAGCCTCAGAAATCAGATACCACATCAAGCACTTTATACAATTCTAAGTAACTTTTTTTCTGGATCCAAAGATAATTTATTTTCAAAGAAGAAAATTTGCAAAATTACAAAACTAAAATCATTCCATACACTCGTGTTTAACTGACTCTAAGTTGAACTGATACTTTATGTACCACTAAGAAAAAACTGTTACCAAATATAATCGTCAGATGCATCCTGGCCTTAGAGGTGTTAAAATGTAAAAACATGTGTCTGAGAACTAATGAAATACAGCATCCAGAGTGGACCTCCCTTTTCTTATGGGCTATATGCATGTACTATCATTTACCTAACCAGTCTTTACTGAGGAACAACTGGGCTGGGCTGTCTCCCAGCCTGTTCAGTAATAGACACTGCGGCAACAGGAGGCAAGATACTGCAGTGTTAAGACTGAGGGCCCTGGGCCAAACCAGCCAGGTTTCACTCCTCTGCCATGCACCAGCTCTGGGACCTTGGGTGCTTCAACCACTCTGTGCTTCAGGTTCCTATCTGCAAAACAGAAAGTGACAGGACCTTCCCCATTGGGTTGCTGTCAGGACTAAAGTTGTTAGTGTAGCAAACACTTAGAACACATAGTAGCTGCTCAAAGATGTCCACTGGTATAACAGTCATCACACCTGCTGTTTCACTTTTTACATGAGATAAATTCCTAGAGGTGGAATTGCAGCAGCCAATGAAATGTTCATTACTGATTTTTGGCAAATAGCTCTAAAGTGCCCTCCTTAGAGGTTTAAATTACAACCTGTCTATAAATGTCTATAACCCACACCCTGACAATTTTATCAAATTTCTTTAAAAAAAAATATTTTTATTGATTTCAGAGAGGAAGGGAGAGAGATAGAGAGCCAGAAACATCAATGAGAGAAACATTGATCAGCTGCCTCCTGCACGCCCCCCACTGGGGATGTGCCCGCAACCAAGGTACATGCCCTTGACCGGAATTGAACCCGGGACCCTCGAGTCTGTAGGCCTACACTCTATCCACTGGGCCAAACCGGTTCTGGCATCAAATTTCTTTTTTAAAAAAATATATTTTTATTGATTTCAGAGAGGAAGGGAGAGGGAGAGAGAGATAGAAACATCAATGATGATGAGAGAGAATCATTGATCGGCTGCCTCCTGCACACCCCCTACTGGGATCGAGCCCACAACCCAGGCATGTGCCCTTGACTGGAATTGAACCTGGGACCCTTCAGTCCACAGGCTGACACTCTATCCATTGAGCCAAACTGGCTAGGGCTTATCAAATTTCTTGATAGCAGATAGATGAAAAATAGTATCTTACTATAGTTTTAATTTGCAATTATTTTGATGCAATTATTTTATAAAATTGAAATTTTTTTCATATAGAAACATCTGATTTCTTTGTGTGTGAAATGTTTGTTCATATTCATCTACTGTTCCACTTGGTTATTGGTCTTTATTATTGATTTTAAGGCTATAAACATATAAAATAATTCCTTATATGAGCAGAAAATATTTCCCCCCAGAATATAGTGTTTTGATTCTTTATTGTGTAATTTTCTTTGCCAAAAAAATGTTATTTTTGTGTGGTATAAATTTTGTCATTTATAGAAAATACTTTTTTACCTCAGAGATTATGAAAATATTCTTCTATGGACTCTTCTAAAATTTTAAACAAAAAAGTTAAACATTAAAAAAAATCTCTCAGCTGTTCAGAATTTTAAGTGAGGCAGGGCTCCAATTCTGTTTTTAGAGTATCAAATAGTCCTGACTCCCATTTATTGAAGATACTGATTCACCATGGATGCAAAATATTATCTTTATAAAATTTTCATAAATATCTGAGCCGATTTGTGGGTTTTCTATTGCATACCAATGTTCTATTTTCCACCCCCCCTCACTTGAGGATATTTTTTCCATTGCTTTTCAGAGAGAGTGGAAGGGGGAGGGGGGAGAGACAGAAAGAGAGAAAGAGAGGGAGAGAGAGAGAGAGAGAGAGAGAGAGATCGACTAGTTGCCTCTCACATGTGCCTAGACTAGGGACAGGGAGCGAACCCACAAGCCAGGTACATGCCCTTGACCAGAATTGAACTTGCAACACTTCGATGTGTGAATCAACACTCTAACCACTGAGTGAAACTGGCCAGGGCTGTTCTATTTTTTTTTGTTTTGTTTTGTTTTTTGTTAATCCTCATCTGAGGATATTTTTTCCATTGATTTAAAAAAAAAATTTGATTTTAGAGAGGAAGGAAGGAGAGATAGAAACATCAACGATGAGAGAGAATCATTGATTGGCTGCCTCCTGCATGCCCCACACTAGGGGTTGAGCCCACAACCCGGGCATGTGTCCTGACCAGGAATTGAACCGTGGCCTCCTGGTTCACAGGTCAATGCTCAACCACTGAGCCACACTGGCCAGGCTCCATTGATTTTAAGAGAGAGTGGGAGGAAGGGAGGGGTAGAAGCGGGGAGGGGAGAGGTAGAGAGAGAGAGAGAGAGACATTGATTGGTTGCCTCCCACATGCATGCACCCCGACTTGGGCCAGGGCTTGAACCTCCAACCCAGGTACATGCCTTTGACCAGGAATCAAACTTGAGATACTTCGTTCCTCAGGCTGATGCTCTAACCACTGGGAATACTGGGCAGGGCCCAATGTTCTTTGTTTCCATGGGTCAGTACTTTAGTACTTCACTGCTTTAATTTCTGGTAGGGCTAGTCTTCCCTGATTTTTTCAAAAATATTTCAGCTATTCCTATTTCTTTTTCCACTTAAATTCAGAATCAGATTGTCTTATTCAGAAAGCTCCTGTGGTTATTTGTATTGACTGAGAGAAATCTGTCATCTTTATGATGTTGTCATCCTAGCTAATACATGGTATGCATTTTGTGTAATTTCTTTGAATTTCCTTTTAGGTCTCTCAGTAGGGTTTAAATTTTTTTCTCATAAATATCTACATTTCTTCTTACATTGAGGTATTGCATTTGTGAAAGTGATTTCTTCTTATCTTCTAAAAGTAGTTGGTGGTACTTGATCTCATCATGTAGGTTGTGTATAGTCACCTTATTTTCTTCTTTTATTGTCTATGGCAGTTTTTCCAGTTGATTCTCTTATAGAGATCAAATCATCTTTAGATAATAATACATTTACCATTTCCTATCCAATTTATTGTTTCTCTTGACTGAGCAAGGATCTCTAGAATGATGTTATAGTCACAAGAGTAGACATTTTAGTTCTTTAATTTGAATAAGATAGTTTATCAAGCATACATCTATTCCTGTTTAAATGAGTTTTGAATTAAATAAATATGCCTTTTAAGCATCTCTAGAAATGATCATATCATTTTTGGGATATATTAAAATGTAGAAGTAAATTAAGTTTTCCAAAATTTGAATTACTTTGCTTTCCCAAAATAAACTTCACTTGGTCATAGGGCATTAACATTTTAACACATTGTAAGGTTCTGTTTGTTACTAATTATTTAGGATTCTGCATTGACATTCAGAAATGAGATTGATCAGTAATTTATTATGTTCTATCTGTCAAGTTTTGATGTAAATATTGTGTTCACTTCAAAGATAAAGATTTTGTAAGCTTTCCTTCCTTTTCTATGCACTAGAATGTTTTCAATAGTATTAGAATGATCTGTTCCTTCAAAGTGTTAGAATTTCCCTTCTTAGTCTGGTGGCTTTTGGCAGATTAACTCTTTGATAGTGTCCTCTATTTCTTCTATAATAACTCATCTGTACAGATTTTCTTCAGTTTGCTAATTTTATTTTCCTCAAAAGTCATCCATTTTCAAATTTATTTGCATAGAGTTCAGCAAAGTTTTCATCCTTTTAATTTATTCTTTATTTGTAATTATTTCCCACTTATTTCTACTTTACATATTTGTGCTTTTTTTCTTTCTTGATTAGCTAAGCTGATAATTAGCTATTCTGTTACTACTTGTTTTAATATGGGTATCAGGAGGGCAAAGAAGCCTTGGAGACCAAGAGAATCAGATTCTGGTGCCAGAAAATGAGTCCTCTAGCAGAAAGCTGGCTCAAGGCCAGGCAGGAAGCCATCTACTCCCTCTGCCCCCTCACAAGGTGAGGCCTGGAGGGATCTACAAAACAAAAATGCCACCACCACCACCACCTCCACCACTTCCACGACCCTCACTCCCACAAGTCTTGCAGTGTCATATACTTGGTCTGATTTGGTCCTAATAAAGGGTAGGCAGCCGGTGGCATGGGGAAAAGGCTTGATCAAAGGAAAACCACTCTCTGGGAGGAGCCAGGAAACTGGTACAGGCTCCATTGGGTCAAGTGTCTGTCCTCCAGGGCCTCAGAGGTCAATCAGCACATCGTATGACTAAAGGTCTCTTTAGACTTCTAAGAAGATTTGGAGCAGGCTCATGGATGAACAGTTGCAAAGTGCAGAGGACTACAGTGTGTGGTTGCCCTGAGTAGGCTGACTGCATGAGTATAACCCAGAGTGGGGGCGGGGGGGGGGGGGTCTATTTCTTTCATACTGGGCTTTATCATTCTTTGAATCAACATCCATCATTTTGGGGAGAGGGGCCCATATAAAAGCAAGCCTGACGATAGATGCTAAGACACAGCAAATGGTGACTGAGTCCAGTTTCCCCCCCTCTCTGCCTCCTCAGGGAAATGTGCTTCAGCACCCATTCTCCACCCAACAGTTCCACTTCTGGGAAGTAGCCTGAAGTAACAGTCACAGGTGAGCTGTTACTCATTTACAATAAAAAACTACAAGTCCACAGTTAAGGGGCTGGTTAAGTAAATCATGGTGCATTCACAGGCTGGGAACCTGGACAATCGCAAGGCAATGCTTCAGAGGACTATTTATTAAAATGGATGCAAGGTCACGATATAGGAACAAGTCGGGAAAAGACTGGAGATACAGATACCAAAATACTAACATTGATTATATCTGAGAGACTGAATTAAGGGTAAGGTTTATGTCCTTCTTTGGGCCTTTACTATTTTCAATAGTAAATATATGTATTACGTTCACAATAAAATTTAAAAAAGAAGGCTATACAAGGGAAAAAAGAAACGGGAAAAAAAATCAGTCCAACTTCTCTACCTCAGGTTTTGTATCTTCTTTGGGCCTTTACTATTTTCAATAATAAATATATGTATTACGTTCACAAAAAAATTTTAAAAAGAAGGCTATACAAGGGAAAAAAGAAACGGAAAAAAATCAGTCCAACTTCTCTACCTCAGGTTTTGTAATGCCCTCGCAAGATGAAGCAGGGTTGGCAGGGTTGGTAGACACGCTGACCCTGTGAAGGTGCCCTTGGCTGCTGGCCTGTCACAGGCCCTTCCCAGCCCACCTTCAGCAGAAGTTTGCATAAGGGCTCTGTGAGGAGCACTGGCCTTGGAGGTTGGTGGGAAGCTGGGCCCAACTCTCTCACTTCCAGATTCTATGGGTCAGATCTGCCCAAGAGCCTGTGAAGACCCTAATTATGAAAGTGCTAAGTGGTGAAAGGCGAGAGGAAGAGCTCCCAGACAAGGCCACAGAAAGCTCGGTGAATGAACGAGTACCCGGTGTCCAGCTGTGCTATGCAGAGAGGTGTGATTCTTCTCCGACCGTCTGCTGTCCGAGTCTCAACTTGTTTCTTCAAAAGATTCTGGCAAAGTAGAATGATATAAATGAATGGAAACGTTTATATGAACCATCTCCAATTATCAAAAAATAAGGTTTCTAAGGAAATGTATTCTAAATTGCCTTTCTGTAGTCTTCTGGTCCAACTAAACTAAGCCACTCAATCAAAGAATAAATGTTTTTATCAGGGTACATGCTCCACTTCCGGCAAGAAAGGACAGAAAGCTCCCAGCTGAACCAGCTCAGCCCCTTCCTCTTCGTCACCAGTACGCAGGCCTGGCCCGGTTCCAGGGGAAAGTAAGTGGCCATTGGGGGTCAACAAGGGAACTAACAGATGAGACCTGCACCCATGAGCCACACTTTTGTCTCTAAGCTGTGGTTTGCAAACTTTCTTCCACTAAAGCTCATAACCAAGGGTCACACACTGTCTGAATCACCTGTGGAGGTTCATCACCCTTCACAAACTCCTAAAGATGGTTTAAGCACCCTAAGAAATTCTAACCTTCCTGCCCCATCTCTACCTTCCACCCCTCAGGGAGAAGAAAGAGGAGCCCACAGATGTTTCTTAAGGGCAGAGACTGAAACTAATGTTCTCAGCACAGTAAATCCTCACTTAATGTCATCGACAGGTTCTTGGAAACTATGACTTAACGTGGAACAACATATAAGGGAACCAATTTTACCAGAGGCTAATTGATATAAACAAGAATTAAGTTCCTATGGCATATTTCTGGTCACAAAAACACCATCAAACTTCTAAGTAAAGACCCAAAATACTTCCAATATTCAACGCTGAAATATATGTGAGTTATACATACATTGAAGGAAGATTAATAAAAACAAGTACGGTGATTATTTTCCAACCCACTACTCAGTCACGGGTGGCTGGAGCCTATCTCGGCAGCTCGGGCATACCTGGGACAGTAAACCTATCATGCACATCTTTGGGATGTGGGAGGACACCAGAGTCCCCAGAGAAAACCCAGGCAGACATGGAGAGAAGATACAAACTCCACACAGACAGTGGCTCTGGCCAGTAATCAATGTTTTTTTTCTCATCAACATTATAACGAAATGACGTTGAACAAAAAGTATGTTATTCGACCTGTTGTATAACTTCCTCGAATGCTGCCCAACTTATGAATCACTGAATAAAGCCAATAAAAAGTGAAATAAGCCAGTCAGAGAAAGGTAAATATCACATGATCTCACTCATCTGTGGAATCGAAAGAACAAAATAAACTGATGAACAAAGCAGATCCAGAGACACAGAACCATGAACAGACTGATGAATTTCAGAGAGAAGGTGGGGGTGAGGGAGAGATTAACCAGGGAACTTATATGCATACATGCATGGCCCATGGACTCCGACAATAGTGTGGCAAAAGCGTGGGGGGGTGGGTGTGGGGAGGAGGGGGTCAATGGGGAAAACAGCAACAACAAAACACAAAGCGGACATCTATAATACTTTCAACAATAAAGATAAATTTTTAAAATAATAAATAAATAAATAAAATATACTCATTTGACTCTTTGACTACAAATCTAGTATGACCAAAAATGAAAATCCTCTTGTCTTTCTTATCATTTGTATAAACTTAACTCTGCAAAAAAACTGTAAAAAAAATTGAATTCAAATAATAAAAATATTAGACATACCTACATGTGAAGAGAATAGAGGTTCAAAGTGTGCTTCTTCTCTTCCAAGATTCTTTAAACAATGACACAGTTCATCCAAATTGGTGAGCAGCCAAGTGAACTTGTGCTAGCTCTCCTGGCTCTGGGAGCAGAAAGGGCCCTGGGCGGGGGTCCCAGAGCGCCAGATGCCAGTTCTCCATTGCCTCCTATGCTATTCTGCCTGTTGCCAATTAGATGACTCTGGAGCAGTCTTGTATCTTTCCTAGGTGTTTATAGGTGTTTTGTCCTGGGGACAAAAGTGAATGAGTAACCCACTAGAAAAACACCCTATTCTGCCTGTTGCCAATTAGATGACTCTGGAACAGTCTTGTATCTTTCCTAGATGTTTACAGTCTCCCGTGTATCTATACCTGGGGACAAAAGTGAATGAGTAACCCACTAGAAAAAACCTACTACATGTCTGATGCAGAACAAATGGCAAATGTTTGATGAACTGAAGTTAAGACACTCAAATTGCTAACTTAAGGCTCTTAAATCACCCCAAGGACCCCAAACACTCTTTGGGAATCAGATACTGAAACCAGAGTCTGCTTTCATTGCTCTTATCTACAGCCATCAGCCCCATGTGGTTGGAGGTTGCCATGGGGCTGCTAACAGTGTTTCTAAGAACAAGGGGAGGCCTAGCACAGCTGATCTAGGGAAATCCTCTGTTCCTCCTGCCTCGATCCTTCTGAGAGGGCCCCTCTCTTCATCTTCCCAAGTCTCATTGGTCGCATGCCAAAACAAGTCAGATGGGACCCCACAAGGGCAGGGATAATGTCCCCAGAACACTGGAGTGACTGCTGCGATAAAGAACAGATTCACATAAGGATGCGCAATGACCAATGTGGAGGTCAGTAGGACATCTGCCTCACAGCAGAAGATGCTGGGTGGGGGAAGTGGCATCTTGGGACTCACTCCTGCAGGGCCTGCTGTGCCTGTATGTGGCCAGGAACCTCCCTCCCTTACCACCCTGGCTCCTGTCCCCTTTCTCCTAAATCCCTCCCCTGGAATCTCGAGGCAGAATTCAGAGTTTGACCAATGTTTCCCTAGTGTTCTTCATACACGCGGTCCCTGCCTGTCATCTGGGAAATGGTAGCTAGACAGGTTATTACATAGGCTCCCACTGCGACTCTCCAAGGGGGAGGGGAGTGCACAGTGGATCCCAGGTTACCTGAGGACTGTGAAAGGTGCAAAGAAGACCTGAGGCCAAGACACTCATCCTCTCATTGACAAGACATTTCCAGGGTGCCAGGCCCTATTCTAGGTGCTGTCAACAACTCAGACTCTTACCCCCGAAAGATTTACCTCATAGTGGGGGTGGGGGTCCCCACAGTAGCTTAAGAGGAAGCTTCTACTAGTAATTGAATCACTGCGGGGAGAGCTGCCCACCTCACCTACTCTGAGCTTTCACAGGTCTCCTTTCAGACAAAGGCCATTTGTAGAAACACTGGTTCTAAGTCTAGGGTAGTGAGAGCAGAGCCGTTCTTGAAGCCCCTGAGGAAGGGCCCATGGCCACACTGTCCTGGGCAGAGCACAGGGAGGAGGCCTGGCCCAAACTTCTATAGTAATTGAATCACTGCGGGGAGAGCTGCCCACCTACTCTGAGCTTTCACAGGGCTCCTTTCAGACAAAGGCCATTTGTAGAAACACTGGTTCTAAGTCTAGGGTAGTGAGAGCAGAGCCGTTCCTGAAGCCCCTGAGGAAGGGCCCATGGCCACACTGTCCTGGGCAGAGCATAGGGAGGAGGCCTGGCCCAAATCAGTGGGCCTGGGTCAGGCTTCTGTTCTTGTACCAAAAGGTCCCGTATGGTCTTGGCAAAGAGCCATACTATTTTCCGTGGTTTAGTTACCTCATTGATGAAACGAGTAAGTTCTGCCTTAAAGGGTTTTGTATATTTTAAATAAAATATATGCAAAACATATGGTCCAGAGACTGGTACACAGTAAGTGCTGAAAAATGGTCAGTATTACTATTTAGTTGCTGCTCCATGGCAACCTTGTCAGTACAAGACAATGGGGAAAGTGAGGTGAGTGGGGACCCTTGGGAGCTCTCTCTCTCTCTGGCTTTCTCCCAGGGTGAAAGCTCCCAGTGTGTGGCTAATTATCAGTTCAGGAAGAGATGCCCAAAATTGTTTTATTCTTCATTCCAGAACTGATTTCTGACAAGAACCGAGATTCATTTTTAAATTAATGTATTTTCTAAAGAAGACAAGGATTACGACCTATAAAAGACGAACACCCAATAATACGTTAAGAAACAAAGTACGTATTCAACAATAAAGAATTATTAAAAAAAAGAAAGAAAGAAAAGAAACAATGTATCTGTGTATGTCACAAGACGAGGGTCCAAATGAAGGGGCCTCCCAGAGCCATCATGGCCACGTCTGTGGCCTCAGAGCATGCGCAGCACACAGGTCACCAGCCCGCAGTGTGCTATTCTCCTACCTTCTCCTCCTCGCTCAGGGGGTCTCCAAGCTCATCCTGGGAGAAGTCTAGGAATGCCACAGAGCCATCCATGGAACACACCAGGATGCCCAGCCCGTTCAGAGTCCTGAAAGAGATGACCATTAGCAGCCCGGGAGCAAGTCCGTGGTGCTCACGCATGCCTCAGTGGTTGGCCGAGAGGACAATAGGGCAGAGCTCTAGGTAGACACTGAGAATCTCGGATTCCCTTTTGTGGCCTTGTGGGGATGGGGATGCGGATAGGGCAGACAATAGAGTCCCAGAAGGCTCTGGCACCCTTTAGTTCTAAGCACATGCACAAAGTATCTTTCATCATGAACTTTGTAAGAATTTTATTTTTCTTTATCTTATTTTTGAAACCATTAAAAAAAAAACCATGTGGGGGAGTATAAATCTAAATGAGGTCACTGAGAGGCAGACTGTGCCTCCACACCTATGCTAATCTGGTTCATGCAAGGACAGAGTGAAGTGGAACCAAGATCACAGCATTCTCCTTTTCCTAAATACCAATTTGTTGGAGAAGGCATTTTCCAGGGCAAATCCCAACAGAGCTAAGAGCACAGCAGTATATACTCTCCCACAAGCAGGACCACGCTGCCCGTTCTTGAATCGTGTACAAACAGCACCCTGGGGTCTGCTCGTGTCAAACCTGGGGTGGGTCCCTGGCTACCTGACACTAATCACATCCGGGGGTCTCATGTTCCAATGTGTGGCTTCTCCTTTCCTAGCCTAATGTACATCATTACAGGAATCCACCTTACCAGGAAATATCCATGATGGATTTGTCAAACAGCTCATGGATGACAACCAAAGGTCGTTTAAGACACGTGAGCTGGAAAGAAAGCAGCAGCAAAGGTTAATAAAAGGAATGAAAACCATTTTTTGTTCACTCAGCTCAGTTAACATTATCAGTCCTAGAAGACTTGGTCAGAATTTCAAACAGCAACGACCAAGATCCCAAACTATAGAAACCAAAGTTTGCCGAAATATGCAAACTAGAATGCTCCCTGTCTGAAGGGCTCATTGTTTTCTGGTGCGGGGAGATGACTTCATACACAGACAACCAATGACGGAGTAGGGGACTCTAGAAGGGCCAAGACCTGAGCAGAGAAGGTCTGCCAAGCAGGGGAAGGCATGCCAGGAATGAGGCAGGAAAATAGTTCCAGAGAAAATGCAGCATATCTTCTCTGGGCCCAAGGAACTATGGTACACATTTGTACAAGGCTTGGTGTAAACGGCTACGTATGTCACACAGGCTCATTCTACACTGTGTGCGGATAGTTCAGAAACACACAAAAACAGTTTATGTTGCCCTAATCCAGACCCAAAGTTAACCACTATTACTGTTGGATGAATTATTTTCTTCTGGTTTACAAAATAAGGCACATGGTTATGCCTGCCTTTTCATTTAATACCTACTGAGCATGTCATGAAATATCCTGTACACTTCTGTTTTAGATGACTGCAGAACATTCACACGTGCATATTCATTATCTAGTAATTCTAATGTTGGGCCCTGCACTGTCTGCATGCTCCCACAGTTACACTGAGATCCACCTGTTGACAGGTCCTGGGGCCACAGAGCGGTAGGCTGGGTGGGAACACCTTTCTGCAGGGCTCCCACCAAGTACTGTGGAAGCTTCCAGGAGGCTGGGACTGTTTTTATGGAAAAGGAGTAGCTTCGACCATCCTAATCCTGAGCAGAGGGCTGGCCTCTGAGCTACCTGGAATCCACAAGAAAAATCTTGCCCCTACCCTAATTGTACTTTCAGAAAAAAGAGCCCTGCCCCTCATCCCAAAAATGTGTCTACAGACCCCTCAGAAATCTGGACCTGTGTGAGCAACTGACCTCAATTTTATAAGAAACATGAGCACACGAGCAGTGATGTTTTGGTCAAAGCACCATGAATGGAGCCCCAGGCCAGGAAGAACATGCCTGGAACTGCCTATGGCACTAGGGTCAGGTTCTGGAATGGATGTAACATGAGTACTGGGCCTGAAAAAATCACAGTGTACACAGCAATCAATTTCTGTGACAAATGACCACAATAAATGCATCAGAGGACAACCTCCAAACCTCTGCTTCTGGGGACATTAGTAAGGAACAAACTACCGTTTAATGTAACGGCATACACGACAACACTGTGCCGAGCGAATGCAACACAAGAAAAAGTAAACACTGCACAACTCCATTCAAATAAAGCTTAAAAACAGGCAAAACTTATCAATGTGACAGATGTCATTAGAATGGTTGCTCTGGCAGAGGGTTCTGGGGTGGTGGTTACATGTGTAAACATGTTATGGCAATGCTCTGAGTTGTATACTTCATCTAGGTTACATGTCGATACAGGGTTTTTAAATGATGCAAACAAAACATGCCAACTAAAGTGTTCCCTGAGTCTGGACACAAGAGCTGCTCTGGCTGGGCTGAGGCCCAGTCTTCAGCTTCCTTTAGGGGTAATAAGTGGGCCTGACCCAGGTACAGGGTGGAAGCAGGGGCCCTCTTCTTGCAGGCTGCCAAACCTTCACCAGCCCTGTCTCCTGTCACCTTTCAGGAGCAGCAAAAGCTCATGATGGGGGGCTCACCCAGACAGAGAGAGAACGGTCCTTGCTGCCAACAGCACAGCAGCAGTACGGGCAGCTGGGCTTCGTAGAACTCCCATTCTTCTGCTTCTTTTTGAAGATTTTTGGGTTGAATTTCTAAAGCCAAATAACAAATGCTAAAATAATTGATCAAGCCTCAAGCATGTACCCCATGCCAAGTATTACAAATATACCACAATTGCAGTCCACCGATGGGCAGTCCACACAGACATCTTCCTGGCCCAGGCACTCAGCATATGTTATTTGATCTTTACAACTACCCAGGAGGCATTTTGCTGAGGCTGAAGTGAGATTCAGAGAGGCCAAAACACATGTGCTGAGTCACCAAATGAGTAAGTGGTGAGAGGGGGATTTGAAACAGGCTCTACCAACTCTCCAGGCTGGGCCTACAGTCAGGGCCATGGCAAGGGAGCTACTGAATTCCTCCCGGCCTGGGCAGGACCAGCTCTAGGACCTGAGCTTTAGGGACAAGGTCCTGAGGGGAGGCTGTTCAGGGTTCCTTTCCTTTCACTTTATTTCTTGCTCAGTCAATACCGTCTTACAAAGACTGATCAGCCCTGCTTTGACCTCACAGACAGGGATGATGGCTACGTCAGGCTAAGTATAACCAGGGCATCATTTTTTGGAAAGGTTAGAAGCACACACTGAGGTCCTTGCTGCTTTCCTGAATTGAAAAGGGTTGGGAGCTCTAGACTCAGAGTTGAAATCTACTAAGCCAGGAAAACTGAAAGGGAAGGGTATGCCAGGTGGTCCAGAAGGGTTCTAATTCCAGAGGGCAGGCAAGAATGGCCAGGGGTGCACAGAGACTGGAGAACATGGAACCCAGAGGCATGTATTCTGGGCTTGTGTCTTCACAACCACCTCACACAGTTGCTCCATGAGGTTCACTTGAGAGAGAGTCATGTGGAAGCAATATGCTAACTACGAAGCAGTGACTTTCAAACATTTTAGCAACATGGTCCTAGTTTCAAACAAGATCTTACATGAACTCCAATACAAAAATATTAAAGAAGTGATATTTTATTTGTATAAATTTAAGTCACACTATATGGTATATATTATCACTTTAAACAATGGGAAGAAGGAACCCCTTTTTCATAAATAAAAAAACTGAGAACAGGCGCGTGGATGATCCTTCACATCTATCAGCCTTAGCCCATCAATCTATTGACTTAGTTGTGGTACCCAGTGTTGAGGAAATTCTGGTCCTCACAGTGTTTGCCTTGGGCACTCTCAAAACACTCTTCAATGAAAGTCATCCAAAAGCATAAAAGAGTGTTATTTTCTGAAGCCTGAGAGAATAACAGTAGCTCACATCTTCTGGCACTCTTCCCCCTTCCACATCAAAACTGGGCAGACAGCTCCAGAATCAGACAAGGACTCCAGTGACCCAAAGCATAGCCTTGAAGCTACAGTGGCCACTGGTGGAGCCCCGGGATAAACGCACGGGCTCGATGGATGCACAAACTGCACCTGTGTCCTCCAGAGCCTGGTGGGTGGGGCACTTGTCAGGACCACCATGTGGGAGCACCCACCAGCAGACCCGAATGTGTAAAGAGGCTAGTGCAGAGCCAGTGTTACTAATCAAAGTCTGATTTTGGTGATATTCATCATGTAAAGTTTGCCAATAAACACATGAGTACGTATTCTATTTTTTAAATTTAATTTTTAAACACTGAAACATCAGTATTTAAAGTGAAACAAGAACATCACATGTGCTGAATCTCGGCCTTGGTGACCCAGCCTTGGTGAGCACGGCACTGCGCAGGCTCTGAGGGGACCATTCTGAGCACACTCACCACGACAGTCACAGCTTTCCGGTGTCCGACAAAGTCCATGTTGGTCTTCCAGCCCTCCCGCTCGATGATCTGGGCGGTGGGGCCGGAGTTGTTCATGGCATGGGCAGACACCAGGTAATGTCCATCAGGTGACCAGCTGAGCCGCAACACATGGGTTGTCCCTCCACACTGAAAGAAACATCTGTGCTTAAAAGGAAATCAAGGCCAACCTTGTGACCAAAATTGGACTCAAGAATAAACTTGGGAATTGATTACAGGACAAGTGAGGCCCAGGCTGCCGGCGATGCGTGCCCACCTGCCCGCCTGGCTGCATCACCCCCATCCGGCAGACCCCACCCCAAACGGTGACCAGGTGGTGGTGTTTTCTTTTTAAGTAAGATGTGGAACAATGGTCTTATTTTCTCCTGTTGACCTAGATTGGACTACGAAGAAGCAAGGAAGCCAGAATGGGAACCATAGTTTCAAAAAAAAAATTCTAAGATACCAAATTCAGTTCATAAATAAAACATATGAATACCAAAAACTAATCTACACTAATAAAAGAGAAAGATGCAAATTGACTGTACCTTTGTGAAACCCACCAGCCAATCAGGAGTGAGTATGCAAATCAACCCAACAAAGATGGCGAGTTAATTTGCATACTCAGGCGCACAGTGGCTGGGGGTGGGGCAGGACAATGTAGGTGTTCCACACTGCCTCAGCCGCTCCGGGCCTTTGGGCAGCAAGGGAAGGTAGAAAGGCGCTCCAGTCGGAGCGAAGGCGGTGCCGGCAGCCAGGGGAAGGAAGGCCCATTCTTGCACGAATCTTCGTGCATCGGGCCTCTAGTAATAATAATAATAATAAATTTGAACTCTGATTTATAAATGTTTGATGGTGGAGCCTGTACCCAAGCTTCTGGCTACACAGACAGCTGTAACTCCAGCCTCTCCAGATGACACAACTAAAAAGACTGTCAGATGAGAGTTGGAGCCATGGCATACTCCACTCCCACAGGAGCTGAGCACAGCACAGTGGGGTAGGCCCTAAGGGGATTTGTAGGACGGACAACTCTCTTTTAAAAAAATTAAGTGATTCTTTTTTTTTTTAATATATATTTTATTGATTTTTCACAGAGAGGAAGGGAGAGGGATAGAGAGTTAGAAACATTGATGAGAGAGGAACATCGATCAGCTGCCTCCTGCACACCTCCCACTGGGGATGTGCCCACAACCAAGGTACATGTCCTTGGCCGGAATCGAACCTGGGACTTTTCAGTCCGCAGGCCGACGCTCCATCCACTGAGCCAAACCGGCTAGGGCAAATTTAGTAATTATTTATTGTTGAAAGTATTACCTATGCCCCCCTTTCCCCCAATGACCGCCTCTAACCCCCCACCCCAGGCCTTCAGCACCCTATTGTCTGTGCCCATGGGTTATGCAT
>NW_005367694.1:2443250-2469319 GCF_000412655.1 Myotis brandtii
GTCCACTTGGATGGACAACTCTTTTAACCATCAACTCTGTACGGGCCAAATCTATCTGGCCACTGACCCCTTTTTTCCTGCCGAGCACCTTTTAATTCCACTCCATGAGCTCTGTAAGTCAGCTGGCCTGCAGTGGAAGTCAGTGAGCAAAGCCACAACAGTCAGGAAAAATACAAGAGAGAACCACCTCCATCCCCTTGTCCTCCCATACATCCCATGGGCAGTGCAATATAAATGTCACATGGTGAGAAATAGTTCCATCCATGTCTGTGGCAGCCAGCTGTATGGCACAAGGTTGTGGGGTATCTCCTTAGCTTTAAAACTTTTAAATTCTTTTCACTCCAAAGGTGGACATTTGATAACATCTGAGAAATGAAAGATTTTCATCATCTGACTCTTAGGGCCAAAGTGTCCACCCTCTCAGAGAACCTTGACCAGTCTGCTCAGGCCACCGGATTCTGATTCACCACAAAGCCCCCACCCCAGACAGCTACTCTGTGCACGGAGGCCAGGAAGGGTGCTGGGCTGAGCTCTCTAGGCTGTCTCATTACCTCATCAAAAGGCTTGGTGATGCTGGTCTCCAACTGCCAGTCCAGCGTCCTCCACACCTTCAGGCTGCGGTCATCAGCTTGAGAGGCAATATATTTACCAACAGGGTCCCAAGTCAACCCCTTTACCAAGCCAGAATGACCTCTCAGAGTAGCTAGAATTTCTGTGAAGAAAAATAAGAGATTGGAAAGGTGTTACCTAGAGGACAACGATGACTCTATATAGAAACATGAACTACAATCCATGGGCTATGGAATGGCCAACCAAGAGAAGGAACTTCAGGAGTGCAGCTTGGCCAGCCCCTCTCCTGTGCACAAGCAGAAGAGCCCCTAATCTAATTTCCACGAAGGCAAAACCCACCTGAAGACTGCACCAAGGAGGCGGGCATCATGATCGCTCTTCACTCACAACTAACACTTGTGGGCTGAAGCTGCATATGCCCTGGAGGGGCAGGCAATCAGGGGCCTCGGCTTGGGCCAGAGCCATATTCTGCCCCTTTATCTTGTCTGTAGTTGGTGGTATTGCCTGTGGTTTGCCTTTCTAGACAGAAGCCCATGCTCACCTGGGTTGTCACATTGGCATTTCTGATGTGAACCTCCCTGGCAGCACAGGGGACTTGGCACTGCACTGAGTCCCCTGTAAGTCATCACTGAGGACAGTGTGTGAGACAGTACCTCCTAGAAATCCTCCCCTAAATGTTACCCCAGCTCTAAATCTGCCACTTGGTGGCCAGGTTGAGTGTCAGCACACATACTGGTGGTTTATAGGGAGAAAATGACTTGGATTAAGTCCATGGACGATGCTTTTCAGCCCATGAGGAAACCATATCCAGATACGAAGCAGGAACATAAGCAATATCTTACTAGGTATAAACTGCAGGTTATGCCATCTGTCATGACTTCAAACACATTAATATGAAAAATTAATCTTTTGCAAAACTGGATTTGCTAGCCTGCATCTGCTCAAGGGTGTCACAGAGGAGGTGGCAACTGAGCTGAGGCCAGAGCCCAGTGGTGGAACGGTTACCGTTGAAGGCATATGTGTGGAGGAGATGCTGGGGTGCACATGAAGGCACAGCATGGGTGGGAGTGTCAGGGCAAGCTGAGCACGGTCCCCAACGCCAGTTGTCAATGTACCACCCTCATGATTTGTGGCACATCCATGTTAGCACCCAGTTACTATTTTTCTTTAACATAAAACTCTTTTAAACCTTTAAACAAATATAACTGATGAAGAAAAATAACTGAATATCTGACAAGACACATGAATCCCTGCCCACTGTGAGACACATGCTGCCACCAGCCAAAAGAGAGCCATCCTGCTCCAGACACCAACAGAGATCACAGATGATGAGCAACCCATTCCTGCTGCCACCCAGCCAGAGGAGCCCAGACCTGGGAACTTCACTGCATTCCAGATGACAACAGTGTTATCCACGCTGCACGAAGCCAGCCAGGCGTCATGAGGAGACCATGCTACGTCCATCACATCTGGAAGACAGAGGGCTGGCGTTGAGTCTCTTACCTGGAGTGCAGACTCGGCAAGGGGGTCAAAGCAGTACCACCCATCTGCCAGCTGGTGTCATGTTTGAGGAGACTTGACCTAGGACCATCATAAGGAGACTCTTTTTGTAACCATTTTGAAAAACTTCCCCACTAATGATTTTCAATTGGTCATAAATTTTGAAGGATCTGATTCCTCGCTACCCCTTTCATACATGAGGCAACTAGGGGCACAGCTGAAAGCGTGGTGTCTTGTGGCATTGCACCCATGTATTAAAACCACGGCTCTGATACCTATCGGGCCTGTGGCCTGGGGCTCGCTCCTCAACCCTGCTAAGCTTGCTTCCCCCATTCTAACTGGGCCTATCTCACACAGCCCCTTGAGCACTGCAGGTTCTACACTTAGCAGAGTGCTTGACACACAGTCAGAGCTTAATAGCTGCTGACTGAATGAGAGAAAAGCCATCTTCAGACCCTTTCCCCCATTAATTAGCTCTCATCTCCAAGATCCTGACAGGAATACCCCTTCCCTATGGAGCCCCCAAACACAATCAATCATGCTCATTTCTTTGTGACTCCGTTTTCACATCTGTAGAATGAGGATTTAAAATAGCACCTATCTGAAATACATGCATACATACATAAATAAGCAAGCAACTATCCTTAGAAGGTTGCTGTGAGGATTAAATGTGAGAAATTGCTGTAGGAAGGCATCAGGCACACTCCAAAGCATCTATAAAAGTCAACGTGATGGTGACTATGCCCATCTCACATGCAGGGTGATGGGCACGGTCTTACTGATTGATCTACTCTCATTGCCTGATGCAGCGCTAGGCGTACAGAATAGCTGCTGAGATGAAGAGAAACACAGCAGCAAGTGATGCCCATCTCACATGCAGGTGTGACGGGCACGGTCTTACTGATCGATCTACTCTCATTGCCTGATGCAGCGCTGGGCGTACAGAATAGCTGCTGAGATGAAGAGAAACACAGCAGCAAGTTATTAGCTTTCGAGTCCTTTCCTCATAGGATTTTTAAAAAGAGGTGTAAGCAAAATATTCAAAATTTCTATTGTATTTTTTTTTCTAGTTAAAAAAATCTTCAGTGACAGCTGGATGAATTTTCCACATTGTACTAGCATTCCCATTTCACGCTGTATGCACTGGTATGCTGCTGGAACATTCTAACAGTGTATGTGATCTTCAGGGCTTATTTTGATTTGTGCTGCATTCTATGTCGTTGAGAGCATTCGCTACCATAAACAGACCTAATTTAACAATGAACTTTGACTGGGTTCCAGTTTTTCATATTAATGAGCATGTGGGTATGTGTCACTCTCCACATCCTGGATTGTTTGAGCCCATTACCCCAAACTGGGAATCTGGGAAGAAAACTGAACATTTTCCTAAGCCTGGAGTCTCTTAACTCTGCAGACTGCTTTTCAAAGACCTCTATGACTTCACACTTCTATAAGCAGAAGGTCCATTTCAAGACTCCCCTAATAACTTGAGGATTATGATCTTTTCCCTATTAACTCGTTATATTTTAAATTTTACTTTGACTAGTAGTGAAAGTGAAGGTTTTTCACATGTTTGTTTAGAGTTGTCTTGTCCTTAGACGACACTGCTCCTGTTTTTGACGAGCTCTCCTGTGCAGTGGTCTAACAAATACAAGGACCGAGAACCTCCTCTAGGAGCTGAGTCCAGGAGGGCAGACATGTGAACCCCAGCATTTCACCATGGTGCCTAAGTCCTAGAGCAGAGAAGTGGTTAGCTGGGAATCCAGAAAGGAGACGTGATTTTCTTTGCAATTTCCATGGACTATTTCTAAAAAAATGTATTTTTAGGGATTTCAGAGAGGGAGAGGGAGATAGAAACATCAATGAGAATCATTGCTCGGCTGTCTCCTGCATGCCCCCTACTGGGGATTGAGCCTGCAACTCAGGCATGTGCCCTGACCGGGAATCGAACCATGACCTCCTGATTCATAGGTCGACACTCAACCACTGAGCCACACCAGCCAGGCTACATGGACTATTGATACTATAGGCATTAGCTGCAAATTCTATCAGTTTGCCTTCCTATGTTGTAGAAGATTCACGTAGCAAACTGTTATTCTTCTTTGAGACATTCTTTACTGCCTGTTAACTTTGAAAAACATTCCTTCTGCTAGCGGTTTGATACATATTCAATTGCTTTTCTTCTGTTTTAATTATTTAGACTGTTTCTCTTTAATATCTGAAGTTTATTTTGGTGTATGTTGTATTAGTGAGCTCTAAATTACTTTATCCTCACCCAGGAACTGCTAATGGTTACTCTATCCCAATGGGGAATAATTCTTTCTATTAGGTACACTGTAGCCTACTTTAATGTTGTTAGTTTTAACCAGAAACTCACTCTGTGACAGTGTAGCTTCCACAACTTTAATTATTCTTTCAGATGCCCTTTCGAGTCACTGCTGAGGTCTGCAATCCGGGACCCTTTGGGGGATGTCGGAGAGCTGGTTTCAGCCTGACCCTTGCAGGGCCAGGCCTAGTGACCCCACTAGTGCACGAATCTGTGCACCGGGCCTCTAGTATGCATATACGATCTTTGGTTAATCTCTTCCTGCCCTCCCCTTCCTCCCCGCCCCTCTGAGATTCATCAGTCTGTTCCATGTTTCCATGTCTGTGGTTTCCGCTCCTGCGTTGAGCATCTGCCCCCTGCTGGTCAGTGTGCATCATAGCTACTGGTTGGACGGCCAAATGGTCGGCAGGTCACTTAGGCTTTTATATATATATAGATATTCTAATAGGCTATTACTAGTGAAAGATAAATAATTACAAATTTTCTTATATGAGGCCAATTCAATAATTCATTTTTATTAGCCCCAAGTGTTTTTCAAGGCTTTATGAGTTCTAAGAGCTTTCTTCCTTTGGGTTTTCTTGATATACAATACCATGCTCATATCATTTCATTTTTGTCTTATTTCCAGTATGTTTATCTCCTTCTCATTTGCTTTTGTGTTGCAGAAATTCCAAAGTAACAAATTAAATGATAGCACCCATCCTTGTCTTTTCTCAATATAAATGGGAACAAGGCTCAATTGTGAACTGTAATACTTGCCATTGGTTGGAAAAAGACAGATGACTTTATCATGTTAAGGAAATAACTTTCTAAGGCCATTTTTTAAAAAGCATTTTTATTAGGAAATGATGCTGAGTTATCTGTCTTTCAGAATACCTCATCAGATGACTCCGTGCTTTTTCTCATTTAACCTCCTAGTATGCTGAATTATATTAACAGATTTCCTTTACACAAGTCTTCCATTATAAATCATATTTAGTCAAAATGAATTAGTTTTCAAATGTTATGAACTTGTGAGTATTCCCCTTCTGACTTTTCTATCTTCATTCATATTTGTCTATGCTTTTGTTTCACTGTTACTTTTATTACATTTGGAAACAGGGTTAGAGCTTCCAGAATAACTATTTCTATGTTTCAGAGTCATTATTCTTAAAAGCTTAAAACAATGCATCAAAAAATAATTTAGGACCAGGAATCATTTCTGAAGGTAGTTTCCAACTTCTTCATTGGTTACTACTTTGTTCAGTTTTTCCTAACCTTATGATATTAATTTTGAAAACGTTTATTTTCTAGAAAATTATATCTATCTTAGTATTTTGTTTTGTTTTTTAAATTTTATACTATATTAACAGTACATTTTGTACTCTTTGATGCTATTCTTCCTCTAGGTTAATTGTTTTTTGTTTTTTTAATCCTTACCCAAGGAGGATATGTTCTATAACTTTTTCTTTTTTTTTTTGAGAGAGAGAGAGAGAGAGAGAGAGAGAGATATCAATGTGAGAGAGAAACATTGATCAGTTGTCTCCTGTACACACCTCAACTGGGGATCGAACTTGCAACGTAGGCATGTGCCCTGACCAGGAATCAAAACCGCAACCTTTCGGTGTATGAGATTGATGTTTCAACTAATTGAGTCACCCAGCCGGGGCTAGGTTAAATGTTTTTTAAGACCTCTTACTTCTAATTTCACCTAGGTTTTCTTTTCTACCCGCAATTAAATATGCTAAGTGTATGTTTTTCACACTTAGACCCAGTGCTTTCTATTCATTTATTTCTTTTTCACTATTTTTTTCTTCTTAAATGGTTCCACCCATACCTACTATCAGGACCACTGATTAAGAAGTGGCAGGTACCCCTGTTGAAGGTGGGCAATCCTACCTGCCTGGTAAAGGAGAACCCTGGGGTACTGGGCCAGGAGAGAAGTCAAGGTTATGGCTCAGCCTGAGTCTCAGGTTAGGAGCCCCATAAAAGCCTGAGGCCCCACCACATGCTTGAACACCCTCACAGCCATATGTGCCAAAGTTCCAGAAACCCATCTAGATTCCACTGTGAGCAGCCAGAGTAAGTTACAGATTTTTACTATTATCAACAATAACAAAATGCTACTGTCAGCTTTCACAAATTTAGAATCAATCTGGTCACCAAGAGGTGGGTTTGTTCACCTTCAAAGTGTCTGCAGAGTATTTGCCGAGCATACACTGCCAATGGGTTATAGCTGATGCTTTCCAAGCCTCTCACTCCTGCCCCATGTTCCCCCAGAGCTCCAGGCTCAATTCCAACAGTCTCTTGACATTCTCTCCCCAGCTCCCTCAAACTTAGCCTACCCAACAATGAACTGGTGTCCATGCCCATAAGCCTATTGTTCTTATGATTTCAGTAGAGTACAACCACTGGCTATTCATGCACCCAGCTAGGACTCTCCTTCATCACTCCCCTTGCTCTATCCTAAGAATTTCCCAAATAGTCTCTTCCTCTCTGTTTCAATTATCATAGGCCTATGTCAGGCCCTTAAAGTTTTCATCCGAACCACTGACACAACCTTCTTTTCCCCACAGCTGTCAGAATGATTTCCCTCTTGGCTTCAAAGCTTTTAATGACTCCCTGCCTCTTCCACAACAAAGGACATCCTCATTAAAAGGTCCCTGCACACTCAGCTAACCTCACTCCGTGCTGCTTCCTGCCTTGTATATAAAGATCCAGCAGTAGTGAAGTGCTGCCTACTCATTCACAGCAAACCTCTCACTTCTGCTGTCCTCCCTGCCTGGGAAACCCTCCAGGATATTCCTGGGCTAGACCACAGGCTTTCTGAGGTAAGACTAAGTGATATTTGTTCTGGCATCCCTCGTGCCTAACGAAGTGTACACCACATAGTTTTAGACTGCTATTGACTGACTGACCTTCCTCCTCTCCAGTTCAAATCGGCACAATGTGTCTTTCCATTCTAAATCTATTTACAACACTTTGCAAACATACTCAGGGTCAAGTAAAAAACTTCATTGGGCCCCTATATTCTAGTTTCTGTGGAATAAATAAAGTGCGCTTACGGACTTAGTGATCCACTGATGAAGGTAGTGACTCAGTTCACCAGGATAAACAGCAGAACGTGGGGAGTTCTACATTAAAAATATAAACATATACCCCATGAGGGCAGGAGTGGGGGCACTGAATGCAGCTGGAGGCAGGCAGTGGGGACGATGACTGCACAGACCTTGAGGGACAGGCAGGGTATGACCGATGGTGATGGGGAGGGGTGACCCAGACACAGAGCTGGTCTCAGACAGCTGCTGGGGCCACCCAACCCAACAGGCAGCCCCACTCACCGCCTGAGTGACTCCGGAGGATGGAGACACATCGCCACTGCTCCACGTTGGCAAGCTTACCACTGGAGCCGAAGACAGTGCTGGGGCCGATGTACCTGTGTGAAAGAGGAATCAGAAAGGCACTCCAGGGAGGCTCTGGCACTGCACAGAGATGCTCACTGCAGCATGGCTTATCATGGCAGACAGAACAAAGCAAAAACAGACAATGGCTGGAAAGCACTGAATTGTTGAGCAGCAGGAGCTGATTGGTAAATTATTTGCACTTGATGAAATACTACACAGTTATCACAAAGCTTGTGGTAAAAGACTATCCACTGCATGGGAAAATATTCACAATATAAAATTAAGTGAAAGAAGTAGGTCACAGGACAGCATATACAATATATCACTATGTAATGAAAAAATTACATGTACGCATGGAAATGGATCAGGACACACATAAATAACACCAAAATATCAACCATAGCTTTCTTTAGGTGGTGGGATTATCATATTTTTCTTTTATATTTTTTTAGTTTTCCGAATTATATACTTAATATTATTTATGTTGGCTAAAGCAGCAGAATCAACAGTAGTTTTTAAGCCCTCTTATAAAGAATTGAAAGCCTCGGCCTTAACACCTGAGGCAGAGAAAGCACTTGAATCACAGGTACTAGCTCCTGGCACTCAAGCAGTCACGTGAGCTCCCATGGAGGTGGTGCCTACACCACTGACATGCCTCTGTTGACAGCCTTCGCTCCTGTAGAATTCTTCACAAACTCACAGAAAGACCTTGCTGGGGCAGCTGGGTAGGACAGTGTGCCTCTGCTCTCAAAGCCAAGGCCATAGGGCCACTCTGGCTGAGCAGTGGGGTAGGTCTGAGTCCCCAGCTTGACTGGACCGATTCATCTGGGGAGTTGGTTATGGAAGAGTCCCAGGACCCACCCTGAGAGAAGCTGCCTAGGTATAAAGAAGAAGAGTTTTCTAGGTGATGGTTAGCTCACTATTGGTGCAAAGAAAGGGCTTTCAAGTGGGGACTCCTTAGAGGTCAGGGTTGAGCCAGACAGAAAATGAGGTGAATGGCTAAGAGGGCGGGCTCTGGATCCCTCCCCAGATTCCATCAGATCACCTTGACTTTTAACCACATTGCATGTTGGGAAATCTCATTTGAAGAACAAAACAAAGGAAGCCACCAATGTCAGCATTGGAAGGGATTCGCCCTTAACCTTGTTGCCTGGCAAGGGACAGTTGAGCAGGTCACTAGAGAGGTTGGTGGCCTTCTGTCTCCCTGGTCAGGCCCCATCTGCTCCTGGCCTGTGTGTACTTCCTGTTTCTTATGAAGTTGGGACTCTGGGGACTTTAGTGCCAGGGTAAAGAAAGTGACTGTGATAAAGACCAGCAAAGAAGCTTCTAAAAATAAAATGTGAAGGAAAATGATGCTTACGTAGCCCGCTTCCACACCATAATCAGTTTGTCATCTCCCCCAGAAGCTAAATACATCCCACTGTTTGACCACCGCACACAGTTCACACATGCTGGGAAGAAAAAAAAATAGGGTGATGAAAATCCAATAGTCATTTGTTTAAGCAGAGTTTGGCAAGATGCAAAGGGTTTATAAAGTCTAGTCTATCTAATCTATTCAAGGCATCTACTGTGTGAGAGCCCTAGAAAAACAATTCAGTTCAAGCACTAATCTACTTGTGCTATAATAACAAATGACCAGAATAGAGCCTGGAGGGTGAAAGGCTACATAACCTGAGAAGTGTTAGTGCTGGATGAAGTAGTCAGTAGGAGGAGGCTCACTGCCATGAAAACTGGTGAATACCTAAATCTCATTATTTAAAAAGGGCTGTCTAATGATGAGATGTATTTCTGAGGAGGGATAACTCTTGACCGGAAGACAAGTGCTAAATAGGCCAAGATGCCTTCTCCAGAGCTTTCAGGGAGCAGCTTGGGTAAAACATAAAACTCTGACTTCATTCCACCTGTCAGCAATTAAATTCGGATTTCCCAAACTCATCAGCACTGCAGGTCGATTGATCCTGCACTCGTAAACTGAGACCAACAGAAATCCCTCTTGGATCCTGTTGTGCTGCAGCCTCTGGGAGCACTCACAGCTCAACCTTTGGGAGCCCAGCAATACGAGGGACACTATCCAAGTTGTGGCCCACACCAGGCTGTGAGTGACTTGCGCTCCAAGTTGGAGGACGCCAAGAGACATGTTGGGAGAGCAAGAACATAATAGAGCAAAGGCAGGGGATGTAACCGTTATTGGAGCATTTCAGGGGAAGCAGCCAAGTACAGTCACCCTGATGCTCAGGGGCGGGAAACTAAGGCACTAATGCAGGAAAGAAAACCACATACTGTCCAGCAACCAAAAGGGTCCTGGTAGAGGGTCTCTGAGTGACACAGTGGCAATCTGAGACATTTTGTAAGTTGTCTTTTACACACCCTTCCCAGAACCCTACTGCTTCCAGGTTGCTGGCCCCAAAGCCCCATGGAATCAGGCAGTAACGACTCATGAGCAGGAAATCACCAGAGGTACCTGCAGACTGTCCAAAGATGGTTCTGTGGGCGGGCCGAGTCTTCTGCCGAATAACTCACCCAGGTGTGCAGCCAACATCTGTGCCTTCAGACAGCAGGCCGAGGGGAGTTACCGCCGCACGGGGCCTTATCTTTCTAATTACAAACACATGTGCTAACCTTGGGCACTCTGCCAACACGAAAAGCCTGCAAAGGGCCACTCTGTAATACCTAAGTGATTGTCCATCTGGCAAAGCATCTTGGGAATATTTTCATCCTTCTCGTCATCCTCCTGGAGGACTGGAGACATATTCCAGATCACAACCTTCCCAGAATCCTGTCCTGGAACGAAGGGGCAGAAATAACTCAATGCACAAGGAGTAGACTATTAACTATGAGACATAGTCCTCACCTAGCTTTCATAAATCATAACTAACTAGATTGGGGGAGACTGAATTTGAATTACGAATATAAGTTACAGGAAAGATTAAGAAAAACAAGTGCTGATGGGGACTCAAAAGGTGTGGATTTAGTACTATGCAGAGGCCAACCTGACTTTATGAAAAGAACTCTAGACCAGAATCAAATGAGGACCAAGTTCTGGTCTGGCCTCTAACACGGATCCACCAGACGCCCCCCTAGAAGGTCCTCATTCCTGCCCAGTAACCAAAAGGGTCCTGGTAGAGGGCCTCCAAGTGACACAGGGGCCATCTGAGACATTTCATAAGTTGTCTTTTACACCCTTCCCCCAAACCCTACTGCTTCCAGGTCGCTGGCCCCATCTGTAAATGAAGAGGCTGGAAAAGCCTAGGCCCCAACACCCTTTCAGGTCTCTGCATGGGCTTCTCTCCCTTTTCAGGTGCTGTCTGCAGTCCATGGCTGTTCTCACATGGGTGCTTTAAGACCCCGGTCTGAAATGTGCCTTAAACACTAGAAAAGGTCTTCATTATCTTACCGGCTCTTTGCCATCAACAGATGAGAGATCAACCAAAAGAGGGCATTTCGGGTGCCTATGGTCATAGGCTGATGTAGTATTGGGCTAAAAAATATATCTATGCATTTCAGTAATGATTTTTCTTTCTAAGATTTCCATTACTGATAACTAACAAAATCTAGCCCCTCATTTAACTTTCTGTTATAGAGGGGCCGATGCTCTATCCACCGAGCCAAACCAGCTAGGGTGTAAACGTATTTTTAAATCAGCTCTTCTAGAGTGTACTATGCCGAGTAGGTCAGGAAGGTGTGCCTCTTCTTGTGGATGAGGAGAAAACTCTGTTACCCCAGCTAAGTCCGCTGGTCCTAGGTGACGCCTGTGGGCACCTCTCGGGTGCAGCCGGCAGCACGCTGGAAGGAGATCAAGGCTTCCCTGTAAGCCCCAGCAGCAGGAAGTCTTCAGACAACCTGCTCTGCAGCACTTGCAGACCTGGAACTCACAGGGGCACTCTCCAGTCCTGTCCAGGGAGGCCTCAGCCAGAGGGAGGCCGTGCTCTATAGTAAAGCTGCCGGGGGACTGGGCTCTGTGGGAATGCTACTTTGTGTGACCATATATACATCTTGGTGTCCTGGCCTCAAAAGTGACTTTGCCTTTCCAGAGTTCCTACTGCAATATTGCAGCAGACACTGGGTAAAACACACCGACAATATCCTGGATCATCTTTTCAAATGGCGTGCACATTTGTACTTGCGCTCTAACCCACTTGAATTGCTTTGAGCCTGGAGAATGGGCCTGATAACCACATGACTGACTCCAGAAATTAACCATCTCCTCCCCCTTTACAGATGAGAAAACACTGCCAGAACCAAGATGAGGACCAAGAGCCCTTGCCTCTGGGGCTGGAGCTTTGTCTAGGAGACTACCTGCCACTTTTCATGCTCAATAAGCTTGGGCTCGGACATGCAAATTGATTCTAATATCAACCCAATAAACAGAAATTAGAAAGGTAAACCTGCTATCGAAATATCTATACAGAGCACACTCTAGTGCCAAAAAAGGATTTTGATGTGACTTGTTCAGACTTAAACTGAGTCACATCTATACTGAAAACAGCAAATATTCTTTCTATAGCTCAATCGGTGACCAGGAGAAGCAGAGCTAGGCGCAGGGCTGTGAGCATTCCTGTTATTCCATGAACATACCTTGTCCTCCAGTTGCGAACTTGGTCCCGTCAGGGTGAATATCAACTGAAAATATTGGCTTGCCTGGAAACAAAGAAAAAACACACACAGCATCGCCTTGGCTTCTATTCACTGAAGAATAGCAACAGACTCAAACTTTTAAAATATTGGTTATTCAAACAATATCCCTAATTACTGATCCTAGGAAAAATACTAGTAATATACTACCATGTACACTCACCTGACAGTGAGGGCGGAGTGATCTAAGTTTTAAAGTATAAACTGCTGGAACACTGTCCAAGTGACATTAACTAGATGAAAGTATAAAAGTGGAACTAAGCAATCGTCCCTAGAATGACTGAGCCCATAGGTCACATGGGCATTTACACAGAGGTCTACTGGATAAGTGCTTGACACCTTCCAGGGATACATGTTTGTAAAGGCTATTCATGACAACAGCTCTGAGTCACAGGGGCTACTAGGATATACTAGTACATCCAGCCATCTCCCCATCCCATGGATCAGCCTGGACACGGGATGCATGCCCTGGCTTTTCTGCTGACTGAGAGCTGGGTAGGGCCAGTGGTTGTCTGCGACACACTGCTTCCCTCATCATGCTTCTGCTTCCAAAAAGCTTCGCCCCCATACATTTGTGCTGCATCAATGTCCACGGAGAGTCGGCCTTCTCGGCACCTCTTTTTGCTGCTCCTCCTTCCATGGTACGTGCCCGATGTCCAAATAGCTGTTCACTGGTGAGTGGTAGCTCAGTAATATTTGTTCAGTGACAAATTTAGATGGCGTGACAATGGATTGAGCACGAGCAATTGCTGTTGCCAAAGAGTCTCTTAGTCAAGGATGCTCTATCGCTGTCACCCAAGGAAAGGTGGTATGGGCACTAGGACAAGAGTTACCGGCTCTAGAACTACAAGGTAGCAAGTGTGGGCAGTGGTTGCTTAAGAGCTGAAAGTCTTGCCAGGGCTCACATCCACGTGTGGAAATCAAAAGGCAATGCCAGCACTGGTCCTGGTGGCACCCGCTTCCCTCACTTCTGGAGCCAGGCCTCACAGTCCAATCACGCAAGAGCTGCCACAGGCCAGGGGAAATGTGCTCCCTTCTCACTGGTCATTACGTGATAGTGGGAGACACAGCTGTGCAAGGCCACCAGCAAGCCAGTATAAGCACCCTATTTTGTCTTAGGGAGCAAGTAGAAACCTAGGAAAATTTGAAGATCACACCTCATGCTATTTCATCTCCAGTACTTACTGAATTCCAAAACAACAAAGGCTACCACAACAGGCCATGCTAGCAGCTCTGGCCTGGTCTCTGAGGCCCCTAGTTACTTCCAGGCCCACACCCAAGAGCCAGAGTTCTATAGCGACAGCCAAGTAGCTGCGGACTGCACTCTTGGAGCACTGCAGTGTGCTCAAAGCTGTCCCAAACACATGAAATTGCAGCCCTGGTCTGCTCTGAGCTTTCATTCCAAGAGTTCACAAGACAAGCCCTGACACAGCTTGGTACTACATGACCTCTGAAGGAGCCAGACCCAGCAGTGGAGTGCACTCAGAGATCTGAAGAGGAAGCCTGCAAGTTATTATTCTCCAATAGCCTGGACAGGGCAGACCTGATCACTCCCACCTTCATCTTCAAGAAAGGACTCCAGAAAACGACTAGACAGAGTGGGCTAAAAAGGCAGGTGCTGAGAACACAGGTAAGGACTGAAAGTGCTCCAACTGGTCCTTCCATGCATGTGCACTCAGGCCCATGCTGGCACACCCACACCCTTCCCGGGCTTGGTGGCTGCCATGTGTGATAAGCCAGAGACTCCCCATGCTGTGGATGAGAATGTGCCACCTTTTCCCATAGGCTGAGGGTCTGGGAGGGAAGCAGTTGCAAAAAGGTGGGTTTCTTGACCATCTGGCTGTGAGAAGTGCCTCACAGGCAAGCCTCAAGAAACAAGACAGGACAATTGGGGCTGTGGGCCCAGCCTTGAGTGGTGCAGATGCCACTGCTCCAAAGGCTGTAAGAAATGCTGAGACCATGGCTAGTGCTAAGACTGAGGCTTGGAGTATGGCAGACACCAGAGGACAGTGACCAATTAGCACCACTAGGAGCCTTATGAACTTTGAAAGAGCAGATATCTCTAAGTATAATGAGAACAGCAGCGGGAGCCTAGACCTCATCAGTGCTGCCATCTCCATTTGGAGCCTCCTGGGGCATCTGTGGCAGGCCAGCCCTTAGAGGTGCCGGCCAGCCACGCCTAGGAGAGCCAGAGCCATGCTGGGGGATGTCTACGGAGCTCTGCCTTTCCAAGGCCAGACCCTCACCTCTCCCGCTCATGACATGCTCTCGAGGATCTCAAAACCTGCAGGCAGTCCAGTCCCGGCCATTCTATAAATCTCACCTGGCCCTCTGAGGCAAATACTTCTGACATCCTCATTTTACCCTGAGAGGGAAACTGAGGCATACAGAGATGTTTAAAAAGTTGCCCAAAACCATACAGCTGCCTGGTAGAGTCTAGGTATCTGGATCCAGAGCCCAAGCATTAAATACTGTGGTTTGCTGCCTCTCTAGAGGATTAATGTCCAAAACATATAGAGAACTCCTAAAATTCAATGGCAAAAATAGGAAAAAATTCAATTAAAAAATGGGCAAAGGACTTCAACAGACATTTCTCCAGAGAAGACATACAAAATGGCCAACAAGCATATGAAAAAATGTTCAACATCATTAAACTATCAAGGAAATGCAAGTTAAAACCAGAATGAGATATCATCTCACATTTATTAGGATGGATACTATCAAAAGAAGAAAAAAGAAAAGAACAGTACTGGTGGTATATAGAGAAATTGGAACACTTATCCATTGCTAGTAGGAATGTAAAATGGTGCAGCCATCACGGAAAACAGTATGGTGGTTCCTCAAAAAATTAAAAATAGAATTACCTAGGATCCAGCAATTCCACTTCTGGGTATATATTCAAAAGAATTAAAAGCAGAGTCTTGAAGACATATTTATACATCCATGTTCACAGCAGCATTATTCACAATAACCAAGAGGGAAAGCAATCAGTGTCCTTTGATGGATAAATGGATAAGCAAGTTGTGGTATATCCATAAAATGGAACATTATTCAGCCTTAAAAAGGGAAATTCAGACATGCTACAACATGGATAAAACTTAAAGACATTATGCTAATTGACATAAGCCAGCCACAAAAGCACAAACACTGTATGAATCCACTTATATGAGGTCTCTAGAGTAGTTAAATTCATAGAGACAGAAAGAAGAATAGTGGTTGCCAGGAGCTGGGGAAAGGGAATATGGAGAGTTGTTGCTTATCAGGTATATAGTTTCAGTTTTGGAAGACGAGAAAGTTCTGTAGATATTTTACACAACAATGTGAATATACATAACATTAGTGAATTATACACTCAAAAGATTATGATAAATGTTATGTTATATGTATTTTTTTAAAAATATATTTTATTGATTTTTTACAGAGTGAAAGGGAGAGGGATGGAGAGCTAGAAACATTGATGAGAGAGAAATATCAATTCAGTTGCCTCCTGCACACTCCCTACTGGGGATGTGCCCGCAACCAAGGTACATGCCCTTGACCGGAATCGAACCTGGGACCCTTCAGTCCGCAGGCCAACGCTCTATCCACTGAGCCAAACCAGCTAGGGCTATGTTATATGTATTTTACTACAACTTTAAAAATGCTAATCAAAACCAATCCAAACATATATTTATAAGGTAGAGGGGTAAGGAAGGGTGGTAGGTGTGGTTATCGGTGTTGGAACTGCTCAGTGTCTTGACTGTGGTGGTGAATACACAAACCTAGACAGGTAAAATATTGTATAGAACTAAATACCCATCTACACACAAATTAGTACAAATAAAAGTGGGGAAATCTGTAAGGTCGGTGGATTGTGTCAATGTCAATGTGGTATTATACTATAGTTTTGCAAAATGTTACCACTGGGAGAAAATGGACAAAGTGTACAAAAGATCTCTCTATTTCTCATTATTTCATTGAATTGCATGTAATTCTACAATTATCTCAATGCGAAACACACATATACCATGGTCTGTTTTTTTAAAAACCAAATATATATGTTTTTGTGTGTGTGTAATAACATTAAGGTAATCAAGGTAAACAGCAAACAATCTTGTGCAGGTGATATACTCTACAACCCGCAGTCTCTCTGGAGATACTCTTGCACCTAAGCATTCTTAATATGCAGTGCACACCTCTAGCCAGATGCCTACCAGACATCTCATCTTTAACTTCTCTAAGACAGAATCCTGATCTTCACACCCATACCTGCTCTACTGGCTGTCCGCCCATCACAGTTAGGGCCATGCCTTAGACAGAAGAAGCCAACAGGCCGGGCACAACAGCCATATTGCCTGTGACTTTTCTGGCCTCATCTCCTGGTCCCCTTCCCTCTAATCACTGGTCTAGTGCCCTGGCCTCCTGGCTGTTCCTAGACTGCACCAGGTGCACTCCCACCCAGCGCCCTGCACTGGCTCCTTCCTGAGCAGGAAGCTCTTCTCCCAAATAGTACAGACCATGGCTCCTCCCTTGCCTTCTCCTAGCATTTACTCAATGTTGCCTTCTCACTGAGGCAACCCTAACCGACTTGAAAGTGTTACTTCCTCAACCAGGCACAACCCATCCCGCTAATACTGATCTATTTTTTTCCTAACTAATTTATTACATAGTATATAATTTCCTTTATTGTATCTCTGCTCACCCTGCCGACCAGAATGCAAACTCCAAGAGCTCCACAATTTTTGTCTGTTTCAGTCATGGAGTCATTCACAGCTATGGCTTGGTACTTAGCAAGCACTCAATAAATACTTGCTGTTGCTAATTGCTGGAGAAAAGTCCACAGCAAAGGCCCAAAATTCAAACACACCTTCACAGTGTCGATAGCATCCCAATCTTTGGAAGGTAGGCTTCTCATCTACTGAAGTGGGGACACAAATGTCATCAGCCACTTCACAGAGCCACCTGCTGCTATTATCTCTACTGCTTTCAACCACAAAAACTTCTCCAGCCTTAAGTAAGCAGTACCACAATGACATCTAATAGGTGTCAGGTGGCCGAGACTCAACACACAGCACAGGAAGGAAGCTGTAGCAATCATGCAACCGTTACCCCTCCCCCTCCCCCTAACTAAGGTAGGAGAAAGTGACAGGTATATCATTTATAGACCTTAATCACTTCTCCTGCAGCATTTGCCAACACACAATCAAGTTTTGGTAACATTCACTACTCTTTTGTTTCTTCATACTCTTTTCTCCTCTAATTTTGCAGAACATAGATATTCCTTAAAAGTTATCTGCAACATGGATTTCTATAAATATAATAATCTCTTCCAGTTCTATTAGAAAATTAAGAGCAATTAAGAACCACATTCCCACTGGAGGGCAGAGATATATGTTAGCTTGACAACCATAGTTAAGAAAATAACACTGCAGTTTATGATACTGTGTTGCATATTTGAAAGAAGCTTAGAGAGTAAATCTCAAAAATTCTCATCGGTGAAAAAAAAATTCTGTAACTATGTTTGGTGAGGAATGTTAACTAGATATTTGGTGATCATTCTGCAATATATAGACATAATGAATCATTATGTTGTAAACCTGACACTGATATAATGTATTTCAATTATACTTCACTTAAAAAAAGAAAAAAGAACAAACTTACCATATTAAATGGAAACTGCACAGCAACATGTTAGCTATTCCAGTTCTATGTGCAATGCAGGGTCTGAAGGGAGGCTACACAATTAAATACTGAATTTGCTATGGTATCAGGGATTTGGCTAAGGTCTTAAAAATTTAGATACTTTTTAAACAAACAAAAAATAGAGATACTCTTATAATGTGGTATGTAAACTAAGTAAAATGTTTTTTTTTTTAAAAGCACCAAGCCACCAGTTATTTTTTTCTAAATGGTCTGAAAGACAATTTTAACAATGTATTTTCTTTTTTGCATTTTCAAAATTTTTCTAAATTAAACAGGTATTACTTCTATAATAAGAAAAATAATTTTACATTTTAGGAATTAAAAATATCAAATCACAATATGCTTCGTTATCCATATCCACACATATACCATAAGAAGTATCCTAGTATAATAATATATGGCAATTGTCATGCCAAAAATAAAGGTATTTGTCTTGTTCCTTAATAGCTCTAGGGTTTTTCAAAAGGGAGAAGGCAGAGAGGCTACTCATCAAACAGATGCCTGGGGAAGGCCCTGTGTAGTGGCCTCACCTGGCCCCCCTAATTGAATCTGGGCTCTCCATCTGCTTTCGCAGTCTTACTGATCTCAGTGGACAGCATGGGAGTCACCCTTCAGCCCTCCCTTATCTCATACCCCACATTCTACCCTGGCAACTCTACCTTAGCAATATATCTGTAACTCAAACCTTCTGGGGAGGTATAAATGTTCCATATTTTGAGTGGGGATTAGGTTACAAAGTGTATTTGTCAAAAATTCATCAAATTGCACACCTTAGGTCTGTGCTCTTGCCCTTGTGTTGCTCTAGTCTCACTCAAATCACAAGACACCCTTGCTGTTCCTCAAACTCACCAGGCTGTTCTCTGCCTGGAATGCTGCTCCCTCAGATGGCTGCCTTCCTCACCTCCATAAGGTCTCTTGTGAGTGGATGCCATGGTACCCTGTCCAGGTCCCTCCCTCCAGGAATGAAGCACATTTCCACAGCTGCAAAGTGTGTTTCCCCCACCCCACCACCACTTGCTATCTATTCTGTTTCATCTACTCCCCTTCCTAAAATGGGAAGCTCTAGACACAATTATATAAATAGGCTCCTTGGATTAGGACTTGGGCAGATTGCTTCCCCCTTGCCCTAGCCAGTTTGGTTCAATGGACTGAAGGGTCCTGGGTTTGATTCCGATCAAAGGCATGTACCTTGATTGCAGGCTCCTGGCCCTGGGTGTGCGGAAGACAACCAAATGATGTGTCTCTCTCACATTGGTGTTTCTTTCAGTCTCTCCCTCTCCCTTCCACTCTCTCTAAAAAAAAAAAATCAATGCAGGATTATAAAAAAAAAGAATGCTTCCCTCCTATTGTTGGAATCCCCAGTAAATTCTATCACAAAGTGTGACCTATTAGAAAAGCCAGCCAGGATGAACAGCAAGTTGGTTGAAGCAAATCAACTCTACCAGCCAAGGGTGGCAGACACTGTGGGCTGCCCGTCCACCAGTCACCTTCCATCAACCTTCCTCCAGTATTCAACACTCACCTGACATTTACTGAGTGCCTACTCTGGTGTGTGCCACACACTGTCCAAGGCCCTGGGAATAGAGCATTAGCAAACACAAAGCCTCACCCTTCAAGAGCTTACTTTTGGTGGGAAGGTCTCTAACCCCAATTTTAGACGAGTATCTCACCCTCCCCTATGTAAGCCAGCAGGCAATGATGATTAGTGTAAGAAAAGGCAAGAGGGCTCTAGCTGGTTTGGTTCAGTGGATAGAGCATTGGCCTACGGACTGAAGGGTCTCAGGTTCGATTCCGGTCAAGGGCACATGCCCTGGTTGCAGGCTCAATCCCCATAGGGGGTGTGCAGGAGGCAGCTGATCAATGATTCTCATCATTGATGCCTCTCTCTCTCTCTCTCTCTCTCTCCCCCTCTCCCTTCCTCTCTGAAATCAATAAAAAATATATATATATTAAGAAAAAGAAAGAAAAAAGAAAAGGCAAGAGGAAGACTCAAATACAGGCCTCTAAGAAAGAAAGAAAAGGCAAGAGGAAGACTCAAATACAGGCCTCTCCCTGAAAGCATTCTGTTGATACCCCATGACCGAAGAGCTCTTAAAAACCAAATGCCAGAAGAGCTGCCAAGCACACCTCAAGAGCAATCTGCCAGGTTAGAAGCCTCAAGGCCCTCTGTGTGGCCACAGAAGCAGCCATAGAAAAATATCCGAGCACAAAGGGACTCCTGGTACCAAGCTGAACCATGTGGTTTCTGGAAGCTCTTTGCAAGGGGGAAATGGGTACTCTACTTCCCTGGGACAGAGGTGCCCAGCACAGAGACCAACACTTGGTAATTAGAAAGAGTAAGCCTGGGCTCTGACTGGAATCTGGATGTGACCCCTAACTCACCCCCTTTACATTTGGTAGGTCACCTCATTTTATACAGTCTGTTTCCACCTGCGAATTCTGCTGCAAGTCATAGAGAATTTCAAGGGTAATCGATATAAGAAATCCTCAGATGGGTCAGCTTTGGGTGTGTTAATTTAGCATCTTAAGAAGCCATGTCCTTCCACCTACCCGTCCTGTCATCCTCATGGTTGCAGGCTGACTGCCACATGCAAACCTAGTGAAGTCCAGCAGAAGAAAGGCCTCTCACATAGCTCTTCTTACCTGATTCCAGAGGAGCCCCCAGCACACATCCCCACCCAGTCTTATTGGCTAGAATGGCATCAAATGGCTGTTCCTCAACAAATCTCTAGCACTCGCCCACATACCAGCTTAGGGCTATCATGACTTGTCCCTGCAGCTTGGCCTGCAGAAGAGGGCAGACACCTGAAAAACACTGGGATTCTGCTGGACAGAAATAGGGACAGACAACACACTATGTGCAGCATTCCCTTTTTGCTATTTAATAATGTGGACACTACCGATGGACCCACTCACCTCTCTAGGAGTTGCTGCTCATCTTGGTAGGATAATAAAATGTGCTTGCATCAATTTTTGGTCCCAGGGCTCATTCCAGACCTGTTTCATGTGCCAGACACCTCTGCAGCCTATAGGCAAACACCCTGATAAACGGGAGAACCTAGCAACCTCTGAGGAAAAGGGGAGGTCAAAGGAGACAGCCCTCTCTCCATGGTCACTGACGGGACCCGCGATCAATGCAAAGGCAGCAGGTTCCCTCCGTGGCCAAAGCCAGGTGCTGCCCAGAGGCCCCTCCAAGCTGTAAATTACAATTCTGTTCACGAAGTGAAAACATCTTTTCAACCACTTCTTAGATAAAAAACAAATGTTTAAGAAAACCCCATTTTTTAGTCCTTATTCTTGCTTTCTCTAGCATACTATAGAAATAAACTCAGAGAGTGACCCAAATCTACAGTCACCTGCCTTTGCCCTGTTTTCAGTGCCTATCCACCATTCCTTACCTCCACCACTCCTGACCTCCCTCATCATCTCACCAAGACCCAGGGAACGGCCTCTGAACTCCTCTGGGGCCTTCTGGAGACAGCCTCCTCAGAAACCTCAATGTGCCCCTCCCCCAGCCCCTGGAAGGAAGTCTAAGCTTCCATCAAGGTGCTAAGGCTCCGCCTACCAGCCCCATTCTCCCCTTCACCTGCTCAGTCATGCCCTAACATGCTGTCTCCTCTTCAGTGCTCTCAAGCCCCCTGGGCCTTTCCTCCTGATGCTCTCACACAGTGGGGCCTTTTCCACCATTACAGTCCTCCTGTGGTCAAGGTTCAGCCCAAGGGCACACCACAAGCCAGCCCCCCCCCCCCCCAACCTGAGGCTGTGGCAGCTCACTCATTTAGCTCTGGTTTCCCTCTGCCCTGCATTCTAGAATGTGGTATAGGTCCCTCTCTCCCACCTACTGCACAGCTTTCCACACATAGGGATAACCTTATGTACCATGAACTTCTCTCCAGAAGGGTTCAATGTGTGGTGTATAAATCAGTGAAAAATCCACATGTGTATTATCCAAGGCAACATCCCACCCAGTTTTCGTCTGAATCCTCTTGCAGTGTATTCTGGTTGTTTTCTTAAATCGACCTATTGTCATCAGGTATAAGCCAGTGAGAGACAATGTAAAGAGAGCTCACATTTCCTGAGCCTTCACAGGTAGAGGGGAGGCAGGTGTTACTGGCTTCATTTAACAGATCAGGAAAAGAGATCGAAAGGACTTTCCCTGACACATTTGGTGAGCAGTAGAGCACAGAGACTCAAGAACAAGACTAACTTCAAAATAAAAGGCAAAACTCTTGTCCTCAAGAAACAATTTAATTGGAATGATGAGACAAATACAACAAAAGGCAAAAAACAATGAAGATATTCTTATCTAGAGCAGGTTTTCTCAACCCCAGCACTACTGACATTTTGGGCCAGAGGATTCTTTGCGGATGCATGTGCTATATGCTGGAGGGCATTCAGCAGCAGTCCTGTGCTCTACCCACTAGATACCAGTAGCTCTCCACCCCCCTCAGTTGTGAGAACCAAAAATGTCTCCAGACATCGGCCTGTTTGAGAACCCCCGATCTAGAGCATTCTGAAGTGTACCTTAACAACCACTGCACTCATAAATATCTCTATTAGGATCCCCCCAGCCTGTTCCGAGAGACAGGTCTGCAGGGCCCCTTCAGTAGCTGTGCACCATCCTCCCCGAATTTCCCCTTCAAGCTGACTTATTTATTTTCACCCAGATGCAGAAGATGTCTCAAAATCCTTTCTGGGATGAGACAGGGTAGGGGGAAAATAATGCAATCACAGGACAGGAGAGAAAACCACCACAAAGCAATGTGACTAACTGACAAATTATCCCATTATTGAACATTCGCCAAACACCTTTTACAACACTGCCATCAAAGTGTGAGCCAGAGGCCAAAGGAGGATGAGCGGTCTTCCAGTCCTGGTCCTTCTGAAGAGCTGAGCACGAACACTGTCTGCCCAGGAGTGAGAATTCCAGAAAAACTCTTAGGAACAAAGGCCAAGGGATGGGAAGAACCCATCTCAATGAAACTTCCTAAACACACAAATACAGACTACATTTTCCTACAACCAAAATCCCAATCGCTTTCACTTTCTGACCAATATATGGTCATAACTTAACTAAGAAATGAACCTTTGGCCAAGTCTAAAATAAAATGAAATATAAAGAATACTATATCTAAGAACAGAGAGTAAAACATGTGAGTATGAACAACGCCGGGCACCTAACTTCTATATGTTATAAATATTATTAGCTATTATATACCTTAAGGCACTCTTTGGGTACGGTATGAAATGATAGGGGTGAGTTTTTATATTACTCAACTTTACCAAGGTCCAGAAGTTAAGTCACAATCCCAAGAATTTACAGCTAATAAATGATGGCATCTTGAACCGTCTGATTTCATTTTCAAGGCTCATTTCACTGGAATATGACAACTTCAACATTTATTAACACGTTAAGTGCCCAGCCTGTTTTGTCTTCCGATGGAAAGTATAGTGTCAGTCACCGGTGAATGACTGGGCGCTTAATGTGTTAACTTACCACAGAGCAGAGATTCTCAACTGGGGGTGATTATGGCCACCAGGGGACATTGGCAATGTCTGGAGACATTTTTTTATTTCCACAACTGGGTGTGTATGGGGAGATGTGTGCCACTGACATCTGGGTAGAGGCCAGGGATGCTAAAATCCTACCACAATAGAACAATTATATGGCCCAAAATGTCAACTGTGCTGAGGCTGAGGAACCTTATCTTAGGAGAAAGGTCTTACCACTATTATCAGTCAGGAAAATGAAGACTGAAAGTATGCCTGTACCCCAACATATACTTCTCATTTTGCCTTAAACCAGTCCTATTCTAGCTGCCTTTTCCACCTATCTGAATGGATCCTACCACCACAGGGAAATTGCTGGGCTCTCTTGCTCCATCCCTCTTTGGACTCTCAGACACCAGAAAAAGTATGTTCAAGCTGTAAGGAAGCCAGAAAGTGAAATGATGCCCTCTCCAAAGCACCATGGTCTTTTTTGTTTGTTAATCCAAAGTAAGCACCACCCACCACTCTGGCTTCTGGCTAAGCAGCTCCCACCCCCAGCAGCTCTCACTATTCACCAGTTTTTAAAGGGCTGATCAGTAGGACTGGTCAGTAATCCAGACAATGACTATTTCCTTCAGGATATTTTACCCTGGTAATTACACTGACAATTCTTCTGAACACTTGATAAGTCAAAGGTTGATTTCAGGAGATTTTAAAAGAAAGGAAATTTAACAAAGAATAAGTTTAAAATAAGTTAAATTCCATCCCTCCAGAGTCTCAATTTTTTTAAAAATTATGTCTTAGGTTTCTAAAGTATTTTATAATCTGGGGTGAACTTTTGTGTCTTCCTTCCCAACCAAACATCATAATTGTACTGTGAATAAGGCGGAGCAGATATCATCAAGTTCCATCCTAAGACTATGGAGTAGCCACACCAACAAGAGGCCCCGCCCACTCTGCCAGGGTGGGATGTTTGGCTGTTGGCCCCACTGTAGACTCTCACTTGTTTATACCTAGATAATCACTTAAGCACATTGACATTGTTAGAAATTATATGGCAGAAAGGGAGAGACTGGAGAAGGGTAGGCTGACTATACACACAAACTGATCTGGGCAACATTTTTATTTTAAAATAAAAATTCCTTCAGATCTTCACTTACAGAACAAACCAGTTCATAATGAAATATTTCCTTTCCTAATTCACAAGCTCCATAATTTATAATTACTGAACATTTCCCCAGGTCTCCAGGGAGAGATCTGCATACTACACATCAGAAAATGCTCTTGGAAATCAACTTAGGAGAAATGAAACTATAGTTCACAGCTTTTGGTTTTATGCACATAAACCTAGTGTGTCTTCATAAATTACAGAAACCTCACCTTTCTCACCTGTTTCAGCCAATATTTATCATACATCCTTTATGTGGGAGACACTGCCGAGGGTGGCAGGGAATGCGGAGAGGAATGGGGCAGACTCTGCCCTGGGGGCATATGGAAAGGACACAGGGACAGAGCACATCCGGTGGACTAACCCAGGAGGAATGGTAAAAGGAAAAGGTGACCCACCTGGGCCCCGGAAAATGACAAAGATATCACACAAGGAGAGAAAGGGAGAGCACTTCTGCCTGAAAGAACACAGATGTTCAGTTCAGTTGCAGTAGCAGAGAGCAATCGCCAGATCAGGTTCAAAACGGAAAAGCGACATGTATAAAAAAGGCAAAAGCATCTACTCTACTTGCTCTAAAAGAAAACGGTTACTCATTCTAGCTGCATGCAAAGCAGAAATGAGGAACAAGGGGTGACCCTTGGCCTACCAGTAGCCAGAGGCAGGCTGGCATCGGGGCTACAGGCCTTACGCTGGAGGAGCGAGTGCTCCCTGGGCTTTGGTGCTGTCAGCCAGGGGATGGGGGACGCTCCTCCCTGAGTGCTCCCTGGTCCTCAGGCCAGGGTTGGTGAGGAGGACCAAGTCCTGCAGTTGTGCCCACAAGGCAGAACTATAACAAAACCGCTGGTGACTAAAGGCTTGTCCGGGCCGCACACAGCCTGTTCCCAACCAGAGGAGTGGAAGTCAGGTTCCCCGGGGTGTGCTTTAAGGAAGCCCCTCTCCTAGAACACACCTTGTCGGATGGGCCCCAACCCAAGTCAGTCACCATGACGCCCCAGCTCAGAATAAACGCGGTTCCTTGGGCTGGGGGACCTCAGCGCTAAGCCACAGCCCCCCAACTGGGGGCACAGTCACCAGATCCAGGCCTCGGCCGAGCAGGGACAGCCCCTCCCGCAGGGCAGAGACGTGCCGATGGCAGGTCTTCACCCCGCCAATCAAAAGCTACACGAGGGGTCGCGCCCAGGTTCCACACACATCGAGCCGTCCCAGCACATCCTGGCTGATGCAGACGAGTGGCAGGAACTGGCCAGCGCCCAAGGGCCGCTCCCCGAAGCCAGGCCGCGGCGCCTCCACGGACCACGGGTGGGTGGCGGAGGGCGCA
>NW_005367694.1:2471339-2471567 GCF_000412655.1 Myotis brandtii
GGCCGCGGCCCCGAGTCTGAACGAATGCAGGGGGATAACCCAGCCCCATTGAGCGCCACCGGGGAAGCCGAGGCGGCGCGTTTACTGGAGGATCGGGGACCGTTTTCACAGATGTGGACACTTAAGACCCGGAGTAAAGGGACATCCTCTTGGCCACTCCGGCTGCACTGCGGAGTCTTGGCGCTCCCAAGGGGGCAGGCCAACTAAGTGTGTGTGGGGGGGTGACGT
>NW_005367694.1:2471940-2479180 GCF_000412655.1 Myotis brandtii
GCGCGGGCTGCCAGGGCCTGGCCTGTGCTTCCTCCCTGACCGTCCTTGACCACGGACATCTCAGTTACAAACGGGCTGCCCCGCCTCTACCTGTGGATGAGAATTCGGGGCCCCGAGCGAGCAGGGACCCTGCCCACTGCTCTCGGTTGTGAACGGGGGATTTTGAAAAATCTCGCACATTAACCTTGCTCTCACATCTAGTACAAGCGCCTTAGATTTTGAGGGCATTGTAATTTTTTCCCCCTTCTGTTTAGTGGGGAGAATCGGATATTTGTACATACTCATCTCTTTCAGGCGTCTGGGGATTTGGCAGACACAGGTTAGAGACACCCACCAGCGAGCTTCATTGTTGTCTTTCTGGGAACTCATCCCCACGAGGTAAGCTCAAATGTGGGCCTGACCTCTTTGGGGGCGTCAGCGGGAGGTAGGTGTGCACTGGAACAGAACAAGTCAAGACCACTCTTTGGTATGCAACATTAACAGCTTACAAAAATTCTCAGTTAAATTTAGCTGGATGTTTTTCTGTCTCTGTATGGAATACTGGTGTGCCTGTAATCAGAAAACAAAAATTAAATGCAAAAGTAGTTTAAATAACTACTTTGGATGGATTCTTGTGGTTTTTTTCTACAGGGCAACGCATACACGTCTGTTCTTCATGGGCCTTCCCTTTCTGACTCCCTGGAGAAGTGGAGGGTGGGGGGAGGGTGTGAGGACTAGTTTTTCCATCTGGAACTCTGGATGCTTTCTAGGGACTTGATTCACAAAATTTGGCTTTGATGCTAGAGGATTTGATTATTCTTAATACTAGATTATCACCATAGGAAATGTGTTCCTGAGAGTAAATAAGACTTTTGTTAATGCTCTAGGATGGGAATATTTGTTAAGAAATCTCCCAAAGTAGGGACAGGCCAGTCACTTTTATTATGCTTTCTCTTAGTCTTACTGAAATCATTTTTATCAATCACAAATCCATCTAAGATGTAATTGGCTTCTAATTCACCAATTTGGTATTTCCACTTTTCAGTGCCATCCCAAGGCACACCTGCACTCCAGCACTAAAGATGAGCACTTCCCTTTAATTTATACCCGGATGCCCCATGAAGCTTTCCCACCCCTTCCTGGGTTGACAGTGCCCAAACAGTTCTCACAAGGACCCTGGGTTGGAAGCCATCCATCTCCCTGCCACTCTCAGCTAAGGAGGTTAGGGCCATGTGGTTCATTCCCCAGTGGAGAGTTCAGTACAAGTTTGGGGTGCTTTACCTGGCGCCATGCCTCTCAGTATGTTTGTGAAACTGAAGAGGAAAATTTTTTGTTTGCTTTATCCATCAGAGCAGAACCTCTGAGAAAGAAGAAGAAGGTGGATCCTAAAAAAGACCAAGCTGTAAAGGACCGCTTGAAAAAGAGGATCCGAAGACTAGAAAAGGCTAGCCAGGAGCTAATTCCCATTGAAGATTTTATTATCCCTGTGAAGTTCATGGATAAAGTGAGGTAAGAGTCCTCTAGGGTTGAGGTCCTCAGGGCGGAGTTCCATCACCTAAAGGTAGTTCTACTTGCCATTTATGCCAGTAATGGGAAGGGGGTCAGTGGGCTTGGGCTGACTTGGCCCTGGGCTGAGTCCTCTTCTTGATCGTGTCTCATGGGAGTTGAAAAACATTCCTGGGTGGTGCTCTTGAATGGCTGAATGTGGGAAAGAAACTCAGAATAATTGTTTGATAAGCCAGGCCAGATGCTAGAGTTCGTTCCTATCAGCACTGCTCAAAAGTTCATATTGTTGCTCTTTTGCAAGTTGTAGTTTTGACAACTTGGGCCTTGCCCATCCTGATGGTAGAAAACCCTTAGCCCTTGCTTTGTGAGGCAAAATGCTTGTAGTTGGGATGTGTTGTGTGCAGGGTTGCTGTCTTAGAAAAGCGTGTACTATGTATAAAGATGCACCTTGCCATACAAAGGGACATGGCAGGTGTTTGGCACTCCAGGGCTGGTAAGAGGCTCTTGACTCCCTGGGATTTTGGTGTTCGTTTTCATTATACCGTTTCACTTTTCTCCAGAGTCACCTCTCACCAAAGGCAGTCTCTGCCTGGGAAAGAGGAAGTACTACTATCATCTCCTCAGGATCACTGTCTCCTATTTCCACATAAAGCAAATGGCCCTGGTTCCTAGTGTCAGTTGCAGCTGCCACCACATTCAACATGCCATTCCTGAATTTGTCCCTTTCTTTCCTGAGTTCCATCTGTCTGGCAGGGAGGATGCCTGGGCCATATGCAGTCCCCGACTCTGTGGTCAGTGAGGGCAGTGCTCCCAGCTTCACACTTTGGATTTGTGTTCCCAGACAGCGGCCTGAGGTAGAGCTCTCCTTCGAGGAGGCAGAACGGAGAGCTTTGCTCCTGAAGAAGTGGTCCCTGTACAAGCAGCGAGAGCATGAGATGGAGAGGGAAGCCATCAAGTCCATGCTTGAGGCCCAGCAGGAAGCTCTGCAGGAGCTACAACTCACATCCCAGGAACTCTATGAGGAGGCCATCAAGCGGGACTACAGTTTGTTTCCCTTTGAGAGAGAAGGGCCAGCTTACACACCACCAATCTCCAACTACCAGCCCCCTGAAGGCAGGTACCATGACATCACCAAGGTGTACACACAGGTGGAGTTCAAGAGGTAGAACTGCAGGCAGCTGTCTGAACGCGCTGCCCTTGAAAGCCAGAATGACCAGAGCTTGCTCAAGCCTGCTTGTCACGGAATTAGGCATGCTGAGAATAAATGTGAGTTTAATCAAGTGTCTCTTTGTCTTATGTAAGAGTCAAAAATAATTCACCTGAGGATGGACAGAGGTGAGATATACTGCTCTTCCTTTAAAAAATTTTATTTTCACTTTATTTTGATTGTTTACACGATTACAAATGTCCCCATCGCCCCCATGCCAGGCACTGGGGAAAGGATGATCGAGACCATCTCCCCCCCAGCAGGAGGCAAGAAACAAAGGTGAAGGATGTTCTGCACAGGTGGGACAGACAGAACACATGAACTTCCTCACATCACCAGCAGGACCAGCTTAGCATTTTAAGATGGGGAGGGAGGCTAAAGAGCGTGGAGCAAACCAGGGACACACTAATTAACAAAACTGCTGTGTCCCACAGGAGGGTGGGACAAGGGGGGCTGAGCACTCGTTTGAATTGCTGTTACACTGGGATGGTGACTGTATTAGTGTGCTGGGGCTGCCAGAACTGAATGCCACTAAATGGTTGTGTGGTCATGAGCACCTTGTGGGGTCTAAATGCCACTGAGACTGCATGGCTGAAACAGACATTTCTCACAGTTCCGGAAGCTAGAACTCCTAAGACTGAGTTACCAGCAGGTCGGTTTTTCTCTCCTTGGCCTGTAGATGGCCACCTATTGGCTATGTCCTCACAAGGTCATGTTGGATTACGACCTCATTTCAACACAGTTGGAGTACAAGGTCAGATGTGAAATTTAACAATCTCAACAACTAAACTGTTGAAATTAATTTTCAGCTCCTATTTGGAATCTAATGTGTAAAATGGCTTTTGACATATTCCACATTTTCTAAAAATTTTGAGGGAAGCAGACCAAAATTCCATGCGTCCTGGGTTTGGGTTTCTTCAGCCAAGAGTCCATGAACCCTTTTTATGCAAGGTGGTATATTCTGTAGCTGTGTGCATTTCTGAAAAACTGGAATCTCACCTCCTGAGAGCCTAGAAGGTGCAGCTTGCTGGTCCAGAGGTATGCCCCACCTGTGTGTGCAGAGGAACTGAGCGAGTGGGCCACAGCCAAGTGTGAGCACCAGTGGCTGGCAATGCATGGTCATCACCCAACCAGGGTGGCACAAAATGACCCCACAAGGTGTTCGTGACCACACAACCATTTAGTTAACTCTACATGTCCACACGGGTCAGGGCTACTACTCAAAAGTTTACCTGAGAATTCTAGACCTGAGGATGGCCATCTCCTGTGCTAATGTCCTTGGTAGGAGAGCATGAGACAGCCCAACCTGGCTGTTCACAGCAATAGGCAATGGTGCTTGGCTTCCCGGAAGCTGTGCAGTGGACAAAACTGTCTCTCAGAGCATGGCAGCAGTGGGGCACTCTGAACGCAGGTGAGGGTTGGGCAAGTAGTGCTGGAGACGTTGAGCTCCGTGTTCCAAGCCAGGCAGAAGCTCCCAGGTACCTACTGGAATATTTGGGCCAAACGGAGTCCTTAGGGCCGTGCAATAACTTCACTTCAAATAGACTGCAGGAAGCCGTGTAGGGGTGCTTGTCACTCGTCTTTGTCCTCCAGAGGGAGATGCCAGTCTGCAGGGGGGCTCTGTCTCGGGGTCCACACTAGGGTGTGCTTTCTTGCAGCCTGGACTCTCCCACGCTCGCTCTCACAGAGGGATCGCTGTGCAAGGGAGACCCCGGTCACTTTACACCTCACATAGCCCTTGTACCTCCCTCCTCCTCAGCGGGCTCCCAAACACAGATGGACAAACAGCGTATGGTACATACTACTCTGAAACTCTACTTCCATCTAATACACCTTGGTGATGGTCCCATATTAGCACATACACATCTAGATCATACTTTCTCCCAAACTATTGCGAAAAATTACAATTGATCCTTGAATGTGGGTTTACAGATGCCAACCTACCACACAATTGAAAATCTGTGTAACTTAAGTTGCCCTCTGCACAAATGGATTCCCAACTATGGGTGGAAAATACAGCTGACCTTTGAAGGGCACAGGTCCACTTAAAAATCCACAGTAAGTGGAGGCACACAGTTCAAGTCTATTTTGTTTAAGAGTCAACTACTGTGTAGATCACCATAATTTGAGGAAATTTAAAAAATATCTTCTTGGCCTCAGAGCTTGATGCCCTTGGTTGACCTAATCAGATTTACTTCCTAACGCTGGCTGGAAGAAGATATGAGTCGGAAAGAGTGGCCAGAGGGAGGAAGATCAGGCAAGAGATGCTTGTCCAGGGAGCCCTGGATGGGGAGGGAGTAGGAGTCCAGACCTCAGATGCCACTCTCCTCAAAATAAAGACAGGGCAGTACATCACAACTGTCATGGGGCTCGTTGGCAGGTGCCAGTGGCTATGCTGGCCTCTACACATATTAATTTCACCTTCTCAGTCTTCTTCTTAAGCTCTATTGTCTCAAATAGATGTTTCTGTTCTTGTTAAAAAGTGATAAGAAATTCAAAGTAGAATATAAAGACTCCCAGACCTCCATCCCTGAGGTGAAGTGAACAGCTTTCCCAACACAATTTTAGGCCTAAATTTTTTTAAAATGTATTTTATTGATTTTTTACAGAGAGGAAGGGAGAGGGATAGAGAGTTAGAAACATCGATGAGAGAGAAACATCGATCAGCTGCCTCCTGCACACCCCCTACTGGGGATGTGCCCACAACCAAGGTACATGCCCTTGACCGAAATCTAACCTGAGACCCTTCAGTCCACAGGCCAATGCTCTATCCACTGAGCCAAACCAGTTAGGGCTAGGCCTAAATTTTTGAGCCATCACAGGTTTCCCTAAAGATGGAATCTTCTAGTGGCTAGTGTATACTTCCTGCTTTTTTCACTGAGGCATCTTTCCATCCCAGGATATGTTGCTATCTATTGTTTTTAACCAGAATATGTTATCTATTCTTTTTAATGGCTATGTAATACTCCATGGTGTGGAAGAAGTTATTTGGTCAAATGTCTATTAGTGGAATTTAGGACACTCAGATTTTGCACCATCACAGTGACAAAATGGACATTTTGAATTTTTAAACTATGCTCTGTTACCCAATTATTCCCCTAGGATAAACTTCCAGAAGTCAAATGGGTCAAAGGGTATGCATTTGACATTTAGACAATCAGAACACCTTACACTCCACCAACAATGCACAAGGACCCCCGACTCTCCAAACCCCTGTCAACACTTCTGACATACTGCTAGGCAGAAACCACCTGTTAGTATTTTAACTTCTATACCAGGCCATTTGGTTTTCTTTTTGAAAGAATTCCTTCTTTGTGTCCTTTGTCTACTTTTCTATTCTGAAATCACCCCAATTTTTCTTACTGATATAAGTGCTCAGACATATATAAAGGTTACTAATCTCTTGTCATATAGGCTGTAAGTTATCTTTTTCATTTTTTAGACTTCACTTACTAGGTAGGGAATTGTCACATTTCCTTTTATATGGTAGCTTTGTTTCCACATCAGTTTGTTTCAAAAATAACATACATTTAACAACATTGAAGCAGCCACCAGTCAGTCCTGCAGGCTCCCCCTCCCCATGAGCACTGCACCCTCACAGCTTCTCTCCATCTCCCCACCCACAACAGCTCAAGGCACCACTGTAGTCTAGACTAGACTGAAGGTGCTAAGAGGGCAGGTGTTCTGTTCTCATCATTCCTGTATCCCAACATGACAAGTATCTGCTGAATGGATGGACAACTAGAACCACCTCCTTACTGGTCTCTGTGTCCCTCCATAACGTACTCTCCCACTTTGGCAGCCACACTGATCTTTAAAGGTATAAAACAAATCATGCTGCCCTAGCTGGCTTGGCTCAGTGGATAGAGCGTCGGACTGCGGACTGAAGGGTCCCAGGTTTGATTCCGGTCAAGGGCACATGCCCAGGTTGTGGGCTCCATCCCCAGTTAGGGGCGTGCAGGAGGCAGCTGGTCAATGATTCTCTGTCATTATTGATGTTTCTAACTCTCTCTCCTGTCCTCTCTGAAATCAATAAAAATAAAATATATAAAAAAGTTGAATTTAAATAAAACACACACACACACCACCAATCATGCTTCCTAGCGCATGTTTAGACTACAATCCAAACCCCCTTTAAAGGCCCAAGAGATCGCTGGTACCTCTGCAGCCTCATACCCTACCCCTCGCAGCTCACCCTCCTTCTGAACCTCGTTCCTCATGTAAGTAACGCCCTGGGACTGGGTAAAGGCTGCTAAGGCTGGTTCCTGGTCTTTCAGGACTCAGCAATATCACCTCCTTTGCAGGTCAGCTGACAACCCTGACACTGTCTTCCCAAACCACTCTCCACTCCCCTCTTTGTCTTTTAGAGTCTGAAAACACAGTCGATAGACTAATTTTTGGTATTTCTCGAAAGAAAAAAAGCACAGAAGGAGGAAGGCCCTCAGCAGTGCTCTCCAAAATCCCGGGACCTGGAGCGGGGGCAAGTGTGGCCTGTGCACTCAGGCGCCCAGGCGGCTCAGCGCCCCCCGCCCCACGCACCCCCCCTTC
>NW_005367694.1:2479382-2526939 GCF_000412655.1 Myotis brandtii
ATCCTCTCGGGAGAGACCCCGCTTAAGCCGGTCACACGGCCCGACGAGGTCTCCCCAGGTCCCTGACACCCACCGCACTTACCTGCCAGCCGCCGCCGTCGGCCATGTTACCGCGAGCACCTAACCCGCCTTCCTCAGCCCGCTAGCCAATGACCAACGAAGACCGACTAGGCCAGCTCCGCGCGAGAAACCGAGGAACTCAGAGACCTGACGATTTAAATCCTCGCCGCCTCCTTGAGACACGCTTATAAACAGGACGTTCGGGTGCGACAGCCAATAGCAGCCTTGGAGGGGCGGGGCACAGGCGGGAGGGGTGGAGCCCAGAGGGCTGGGGGCGTGCCCGGCGGGTAAGCAAGCTCCGCCCGGTGTTGGGTGGGCGTCCGGGTCTGCACCGCCGCCACGTTAAGTTGGCTGTTTGTGAAACCCCGCGGGTCAGGCCAGTTCTTTTCAGCGGCTATTATTTCACAAATCTCAAAGATCGGGCTTACTGTCGTAAGCACACACTGTGCAGCAGCCACCGCGAAGCTGCCGAGTCTACTGCTGCAGTGACCTCTCGAGGACGGAGATGAACTCACAAAATAACGGGGGGTTGGCTGGGCGTAACGTGTGGAGGGGTAGGGTATCTAAGGTGCGGGACAACCTCCCGAGGGAACTCAGGCTGGAAGTGGAGGCGAGAAGGGCATTCTGAGCACAGAGGCGGGGTGGTCCGAGGCATGGGGGCTGCGAGTGGCATGGCGTACAAGTCCAGGGCCGTTTGCATATCTGATTAGGAGTGGAAGCTTTCCTGAGACAGAAAGCCCTGCAGTACCGATGCAATGGTTCCCCAGCCTATGCCAACCTAATCATGTGCACGGGAGCCCCTTACAAGGCGGCTGCTGGGCCCCTTTTATGATTGAGACTGGGTCAGAGGCCCTGCAGGTGGTTCAGAAAGCTGCAATTTTATCAGTCCTGCCAGATTGGCTCACAGACCAGCTTGGAGAAGACACTGTGCGACAATAAGGTTGGGGACCAGGGTACAGCAGTAATAACCAGGACTTTTGCTCCAGGTGATCCCACTGTATCATCAGGAGACCCACAGTTGGGTCCAACCCTGGCCCAGGCAGGAGAGTGTGCCTCCAGCGACTTCATTACATGTATAGTAGGTGATACCTAGGGAAGACAGAAACCCAGGGCCAGCGTCTTTATTATGCACAAATGACAATATGTCAGGAAATGTGATCCTGCCAATGGAGGTTGCCTACCCACCAAGGGCTTCTACCTCTGTAGTGAAGCTGAGACTCCTTAGGTCAGGGATGGGGAACATCTGGCCCACGGGCCATATAAGGCCCACAAAATCATTTGGTCTGGCCCTGCCAAGGCATTAGGGGTGAGTTAATTGTTTGACCAAATAGAGCAGGCTAATTTTTAAGTTGGTAACTTTGTTTGGCCCGCAAATGTTATAGCCAGTAGCCCTTGGCAGGAAAAAGGTTCCCAACTCCTGCCTTAAGAGCCAGGGAGGTCACAGTGGTACTGTGTGCCTTCTGAAACCACATCCATCACCATGATGGATGAACAGCCCTGGTCACCATGACAATCTTCAGTGCTCATTCTCTGAGGCTACATGGGTGGACGCTGGGCTGCTGTCCTGATGTGGTGCATCCTTTCCTCTTCTGCGTGTTGGGAGGAGCCTTGTTCAGAGAAGGACCCTCTGCCTACAAGTAGGAGGAGACCTGGTACAAGGGGAGATCTGGGCCTGACCACCCTCACCCCAGGGGTCAGAGAGCCTCATTTCTCTATACATTGTCCAGGAGCCACTCCCCTGTCCCCAAGTTCTTTTCTAACAGCACTATGGAATGAGGGGTACCTGCAAGCAGGCCTTCCTCCAACTCCTGAGTGGCCTAAACATCAATCCCTGTTGACATCTAATCAAACATTTAGAGGCAATCCAGGTTTTAGTCTTTCCCTGTTTTTATTTGAAAATTTAATTTAGAATTACTTTCAAGGAACAAAAGAGATGAAAATAATTGGGTTAACATGTCAAAAGATCTCTTTATAGAAAGTGAGGATTTGAGACCAATACAAAATATGCAGGCCAGCAGAACATTGGATAATACATTAAACTGGGAGTGGGAGATAGGGAAGGAGAAAGAGGACCATCTTTAGCGTTTATTTATTCTTAATATTCACATTTGTGTTTCACTATGAAGTTTTGCTGTTCCCTCCCTCCCCCTAATAGAATAGATTCATGGAGCCAGTTATTTTGAAATGAAAACTGAAAGTAGAAATGTTTTCAGATCAGGTTTTCCTTCTGAGGAATGGTTCTTTTGTTAAAAAAAAAGAAAAAAAAAGTAAAAACAGAAAAACCCATTCTCAAATACTTAATTATAGCCAGAGTAATGGAATAACCATTTATAGAGCACAAATCTATTTAAACCACTTTTCTTTAGGCCAAAGGCAACATCTAAGCTACAGATCCACAAAAAGAAAGGATAAATAAAATAAAAAGAACATCACAAGTTAGAGCAATTCAACCCCTTCCTTTGATTTTTATCAGAAACTGGGGAACTCTGCTCCTGCTGGGTCAGGGGGAGTGCTCCCAAGGGCTGAAAGCAAGAAGTGGTGAGGCCGCTGCCTATGGGACCCAATTCAAGTACATAACCACAAAGTCCTGCATCCCACTTCCAGACTAAACTAGACAATTCTCAGGTAGCTCTAAACAAACCTAAAGTGACAGAGCATCCTTTGCAATAGTTTCATTCCTGTCAGAGCCAGTAACTAAAAGCCATTATGTTGCAATTGAGTATTTTATTTTCCAATCGGCTAACTTATGGCTTTCTTCCCTTTTTACGCAATGACTGTCCTTCTCCAGAGAAAGCGACGAATCTGCCTCCAGCTTCATCCTGTGTGAAGATAAAATACTATTTTCAGAAATTTCTTGGAGGTTTATAGAAAATGCTTTATTCTGCTGACTCATGTACCACCCATTTTCCTTACGCCCATTATTGATAAGAAATGTTTTTGAAATATAAATACAAATCATAATCAACTGAATTGAACACATGACCATACAATCACAACTATGTGTCTACCACTGCCTTTATTCTAAGGGTGAACGTATATCCTTTTGCAGAAGCATCACATTTTTTATATATAAAGTATAAAATACACCCCCAAAAGAAAAGTCACCTGTAACTCCACCACCCAAAAAGAACACTTCTAGTCACTTTTCTGTATGTGCTAATATAAACTATTTCAAACTTAATTCCCAAGTCTCAAGACAATGGATTTCTTATCTAGTACATTCTAAAACCTACAGAGAATTTCATCACGTGGGAGAGGCAGTCTCTACCATTGGATATTACTTCTAGGTTTGCAGTATTTTAAATTGCTGTGGTGACCAGCTTAATGTGTTTACACACAGCCTGATATTTCCTAGAAGTGGAATTCCTTAGTAAGCTAGTCTCCCACCAGCAGAAAGAGGGCTTGTTTTTTCTGAACCCTCAAAAACAGGTATCTTTTATGTATTCCTTTTGTTAGTCAGCCAGTGGTGTTATCTATAGAAGATGAAGGTTCTGAGCTCCCGAACGCACACCTCTACACCCAGCCCCACACATTCCACACAGCCTCAACAGGACAACCAGGCCACCAGAGGGAGGAGGGCCCCAGGAATGAAGAAAAATTATGACAGAAATACCCTGATTCAAAATGGAAAGAATTCCCCCACTCATCACTAGAAAATAAAACTTCTCACCTCTTCAACCTTTTTGATCAGTGGACGTGAATTTCTGATGAAAGTGATCTTACCAAGTTTAAATTCATAATTGGGAATTCCTCTGTAAAGATGGAAGAGAAGAAATGTTAGCTCCAGAAGAAAAAGACTCAAATTCTCTTTTGATAAACAAAAGGAAGGCGAGCCAAAGAGAGGAAGTGTGTCCTCTTGGTGATTCTCATTCTGAGGTATGCGGCTGTCAACCACCCTGGCCTTGGGCCAGCCCTCTGGTGCTCCCCAGCATCCCTACAGGAGAGAATCAGAAGGCAAATGGGGCAGGGGCCTTCAGACTTGGGACCTAGCCTGCAGTGAAGGGTCACCTAGGGGCCTGGGAGGCCCTCATCAAATCCACCCTGCAGCCTCACGGATCAACCTTGAAGGGGTACACTTGTACTAAACTCAGAGTGGGTAAAAAATCCATTATTAGCATTATCCTTCTGCTCCAACATATAGTAGAGAGGTGACATATGACAAGTGACACATCTCATCCCTGCCACCACTGTGACAGCCACCAGAGCAGGGAATCTGCTCTGAGTCCCTGGACCAAACAGAAACACATCTGTGAGGCAGCTCCTGCCTCCTGTTTGAAGGAAGTTGAGACACTGTGACTTGATGAATAAACAGAACAATAGATTAAATAGGAACTAGAAAGGTTTTAAGTAGGAGAGAGATCTGATGAGGGGCCAGTTGGAGGCGGGTGGAGGCTGGACTGCAGTGGTCCTGGACTGGAGGGAAGACACTGATAAACTTCCACTGAGAAACAGCAACTCCTCGTCATGTTCCAGTCCCCCAAGGAGAATAGGTGGGGGTGGGGAGGGGAATTCATCCACTCTGCTAGATTCTTTGAGCCGGGCTTTATTTTCAGAGCTGGAGTGAGGCTGCCCACTCCAGAGGTCTGGCACAGACCCTCCCTAGATGATGATGAAGCATCAGGTTGGACCAGAGACAGGGCAGACCCACCTTTTGATGTCTCCAGGCTTGATGGGGGAGGGGCTGGGCTCTACACCTTTCTTCTTCCCGTCCAGTCTATTCCCGGAGCCGGAGAAGGCCTATACAGGCAAGCAGGAGGGTGAGCACATGTATGTGTTTTGCTGAGACTGCTGCAGGGATATGTTCTGGGGGGCACCACCCAGGCCCCCTCAGGAATGAAGCCCTCACTCCCCAGCTGCTGAAGTGTGGGCAGCTGAGAACTCCGCCTCAGGACTGCAGTGAGATGAAGGGAGGCTTCTGGCCCAAGAGCAACCACCACCAGGGGTAGCAAGTAGCTAATAGACAATGACAGGTTAAAAGGTCTGGCCTTGGCCTCTGCAGGACCAGTCTGGGGCCCTGTGGATGGACTAAGCCCTCTGTTGCAACTGCTGCAGAGCTCAGCTTTCCGCCCTCCATTGCCTCCCAGTACCCTGATACTAGCCATCCCTTTTTCCCCAGGGAGCCGGGCTGGCAGCAGTGCTGAAGGGTCATGTTGCAATTTATTTTTAAACAGTGTAGGCCAAGAAAAGGAGAACACATTCTGAGAGATAAAGCAAATGTGGCCATATTGGTGAATCTAAGTGAAAGGTATATGTGTGTCCATTGCACTATTTTAACTTTATGTTAGGTTAGAATTTTAAAAAGAAGAAAAAGCTGTGGCTGCCTTACAGATTTGTTAGGAAGATTCCATGAGAAAGTGGAAGTCAAGTGCTATGTAACTGACAGAGTGGCAGATACACGTATGCACAGATACCCAGAGGCCCAATCCCTGCTGATGACCATGGAGCGTTATAGAGTGGCTGGGAGGAGCAGATGGCACGGCAGGGGCACAGGAAGTAAAACACGTGGCCTGGTACTCACACGGAAGCCCAGCTCTCCAGCATAGCCGCTATGGTCAGCTTCGCCTTCCTGACAGGGGACAGAAAAATGAGAGATAAGCTTCCCTGCAGGGATACCCCAACTTTTCCCTTGGGCCCCTCATTTCTATTGCTGTCTCTGCACCGGAACAGCTGGGCCATCCCCTGGGAGCAGGGCTGGGAGAAGAGCAGGGAATGTGGCTACACTAGCACCAGTAGAGGCCAAATACAGGCCGGCAGACAGGACAGACCAGGACACGCTCCCAAAGACCATTTACCAAAGAGGCCAAACCTGCCAGGCTGGGGGGAGGAACAACTTACAGTGGACTCCTCATGCTGGACTTGTCTTTCGGGTTCTTTGTAGCCCAGGGGAGCATCAAAATCCACCTGCGTTCCCAAGAGGAAAGGGAAAGTTGAGAGACATGCTGGCACTTAGGATTCCTTAGCTTTTCTGTTTGTAACTCAGACAACTGTAGATTCACATGCAGTTTTAAGAACTAACACAGAAAGATGCCCTGTACACTTTACCCAGTTTCCCAATGGTGATATTTTACAAAACTATAGTATAATATCGCTACCAGGATATCGACGTCTACACTATTCAGAATTCCTGTTTTACAAGAACTCACTTTGTGTGTGTGTGTGTGTGTGTATGTGTGTAAGTTCTCACAATTTTATCACCAGTGTAGGCCCACAGTCAAGATGATAAACAGGTCCAGCACCACAGGATCCCTTCATGTTTTCCCTCTACATCCACATCCACATCCACACCTCTGCTTTCTCCACCACCCAGGGCGCCTTGTAACCACTATTTTGTCCTCCCTTTCTGAAGTATTGTCATTTCAAGAATCAGCCCTGGCCAATGTGGCTCAGTGGTCAAATATAAGCCTGTGCACCGAAGGGTCATGGGTTCAATTCCTGGTCAAGGGCCCATACCTGGGTTGCAGGTTCAATCCCTGGGCCCAGTTGGGGCGCATGTGGGAGGCAACCAGTCGATGTGCCTCTCTCACATCAATGTTTCACTCTCTCCCTCTCTCTTTCTCCCTCCCTCCCTTCCACTCTCTCTAAAAATCAATGGAAAAAATATCCTCAGGTTAGGGTTAACATACACACACACACAAAAAACACCCACAAAAAATGGAATCAGTTTGTAACCATTTGGGACTGCCCTTTTTTGCTCAGCATCATTGTCTGGAAAGCCACCAAACTATTGAGTGTCCCAATAGTTCCTTTCTACTCAGAAGCTGGATAGCCTTCCTTAGCTTTTTTAAAAAATTGAGCTTCCTGCCCTAGCTGGTTTGGCTCAGTGGATAGAGCATCATCCTGTGGACTGAAGGGTCCTGGGTTTGATTCCGGTCTAGGGCATATGCCGGGTTTGTAGGCTTGATCTCCAGTAGGAGGCATGCAGGAGGCAGCCGATCAATGATTCTCTCTCATCATTGATGTTTCTATCTCTCTCTCTCCCTCTCCCTTCTTCTCTAAAATCAATAAAAATATTTTCAAAAATTGAGCTTCCTTAGTGTTTAAGAAGATGTACTTCTTGGCAGGTCTGAGATGCCAGTAGATTTAGCCATCTCAGAACTGGAGGCAACTGTGCCACCTCCACTGGCCCTGAGAAGGATCACAAGGTCAGCGGCCTTCTCATGATGCTCTGGCAGCATTTTCCTCCTCTCTCACCCAAACAGTCCTAGGGACTGTGTGATAGTGACATCCTCTTGGGGCACTGGCCTACAGGTGCTACCAAATGCCCGTCTCCCCCAGGTGGAACGCACTATGAGCAGCAAAGTTACTCACATTCATGTCACACTCAATGATGGACACGGCTTTGTCAGGCTTGGTCTCCATCACCCGCAGTTCATAGATCTGTGAGAACATAGACACCAGTTGGTTAGTTTCATGGCAGCACTGGGAACTGTCACTGTTACTGTGACTCCCTACTGGGATCTTGCAGACACATCATTCACCTCCACAACACCTTCCTCAGCCACACAACTTGCTGCAACAACGAGGCCATGGGGGTGGACATCACTCAACAGAAGCTACTCCCTAAACGTAGTTCAAATCAGACAAGGATATTATGAACCAAATTGAAAAAGACACTCATAACCTTATCCCAGAATGTATACACCTAGGAATTAATTCTAAGTAAATAATTAGCTTAAATATGCAGAGAGAAAACTCTAAGAATGCTCATTCCAACATTGCTAAGAATAGTATATAGCCAAAACTTATTCATATATAAATTATAGCCACCAGGGGAATACAATGTAGCCAAGAGAAAAGAAGTTAAACCAGTTATGTTGCTGAGTGTTTAGGATAATCTCAAGTACATAAAAATATACATTAAAAGTGGCGGAATCTAGTTTTTCAACACTGCTTTTGATTCAGAGCCTGGGACGAGCGGCTGCTGCCCACTGCCCCGCTGGTTTCAAGTCTTGTGGTTGCCTCATTCTTTAAAGAAGGCTTGGTGAGTTACTTTCTCTCAGCCTCTAAAGATATTCTGCTATTTGGGGACTATAAATGGTTGCTATTTGCTCTTTTCCTGGAAGTATTGTATTTTCTCTCTGTTCACCTCCCTGTATCTGGTATTTGATATCTGTAACTTCTCCTGTTTGACGTACATCATACTTCCTGTACTATGGGCTGATGGCCACTTGTAAAACAATTTCACTTATTATTTCTTTACAGTATTTCCATTCCCCTATTCTCTCCTGCTGGGACTTTTACAGAGCATGTTTGACTTTCTTAGTATCTGCAAACCTCAAGCCCTCATATGTTCTATCCTTGCCCCTCAGTGCAGAATTCTAAGTCACTTTTCCAGACTTAACTTTCATTTCATTAATTCTTTGTCAGCTATTCTTTAACTCGTTTTTAAAATCTTCCTGTTTTTTTTCTTTTGTAGTCTTTGGTTGCTTAATAAATTTTATAATTCCATTTTTTAATTTCTTTGAATATTTTACACATAATTATTTCATATTTACACCTGAAAATCCCAATGCTGATTTCCTTAAGGGTTTAAATCTGCTTTTGTTGTCTTTGCTTTGTGTGTCTGGTGGGTGTATTATGAGTTCCTGCTTGCTTGTTCAATCTTTAGCGGTCCTGAGGGCTTATATAAACTGGGGGGCCTTTCCCAAACAGAATCTGAGTTCCTTCTTTTGGGATGAGGATAACACCCACCTCTGGATCTATTATGGCCCCTTTAAGAGTTCCAGTTTAATGTGGAAGTCTCTGACTCAGATCTCCTACTATATCACTGACTGATACAGTCATTTGCCATCAGGATGGCCCTGCTGAGAGATTCTTGAAAACTTCTTATATTTCTTGCCAATCCACCAACACATTTATTACCTATGTTTTATCCTGATTAAACTGGGTTTTATCAGAAGGGCCCTTTAGAGTACCTAGTCTTCTATATTTCCAAACTCTATGTAATTCACCTTCCCTTTCAGTGCAAAAAATATCATCTTTTTAGTTATACTGAGCATTACTACCTTAATAAAGAATAGTAACATTAAGGCTACCTGCAATTAATTATGGAAGCTTATAAAGTATTCAGTTAATGTAGACAATACTTAAAATGTTCCCCACAAAGATAAAGGCAATAGGATTATTTCTTAGTTTTATAGGAAATTGTGATTTAAGACCCACAAATTGAAAAGTAAGGGTTCTCAATATCAGATGCTGCAAATAGAAGGAAACTGCTGGAGAACACTGGATCCCTACACTGACACCAAGGGACTAAGTGTCCTCTTGATCCTACAGGAAGGGACTGGCTGAGCCACAGGCTCCTGTTCATGCATGAGGACCCCAGGCCATGAGGGGACAAGAGAGTGTGTGAAGGAGTTAAGAGCTGGCCTCAGGGAAAGGCACGCCAGGGCTGGTCACTCCTGAGGACTAGGTGGTCGACCCTGACAGCAACTCTGAGAGGGTCAATCCTGGTCACGGTCACAGTGGACACAAGGTACTCCCATCACTGTGCTCCATGCCTGTGTTAGGATGGCCTATCAACAGGGTTAGCAACTATTTTATCTTTCCTCAGACATGTTTCCATGAATAACGGGTAAATGAATGCTGTCTTGAATTCATGGGAACTCATCTGTCACTATGCATGAAAGAATGAGAAATGAAAGATGAAGTGTGGTATTTCACTTTACAGCTAAATTGTCTAGATCCAGACACCTAAAAAGCATGGAATCATAGATGAATATAAGTGGTGTTCAGATCTGAAAGACTATGTCAAGATGGACAAGCTCAGAGGAGCTAAGTGAAAGAAAACATAAGGAAGAGGATATAGCCAGGCGTGTCAAGATGGACAAGCCCAGAGGAGCTAAGAGAAAACCAAAGTGAAAGAAAACATAAGGAAGAGGATATAGCCAGGCTCTGCTTCCAGGTGCCCCACAGCACTTGGAGCGCACCGCATGGCCAACTCCAGGAAGGCCTGTCTGCTTCCAATGGAGGGAATCATAAGGACAAGGGCCTAGACTGGCTCATTTCTGTGTCCTGACAGCTCAGCAAAGGGCTTATCTGAGATTTTAGGTGCAATGCAGACCTTTCTAAGATTGAGGCATAATTGGCAGGCTCACCACCATGATACACAGATATGTGATTAATAAGTATAACAAACCCTAGCCAGTTTGGCTCAGTGGATAGAGTGTCGGCCTGAGGATTGAATGGACCCGGGTTCAATTCTGGTCAAGGGCACATACCTTACGCCCTGGTCAGGGCCCATGTGGGAGGCAACCAATCTCTATCACACCAGTGTTTCTCTCTGTCTCTACCCTCCCTTCCACTCTCTCTAAAAAAGTCAAGGAAAAATATCCTTGGGTGAGTATTAACAAAACAAAAGGATAACAATGTTAAGCTTATTCACCTACTAATGTAATAAATCAATTACCAAAACTTAGCTGTTGAATTATTAGTATAGGGCTCTAAAAAGCAAACGGTAGGCAGCAATTAGTGGACAAAAGTCAGGTATACACTGCTTAAAAAGAACCCCATTCAAACACCAGAATGGCACTGCAGGCCCCGTTTAGGTGTGACCTGCCCTGAGCTGGGCTCCTGGCCCTGCTGGCACCATAGCCGACACACTTACCTTCTCATTGTAGTTGATGGCAATCACATCCCCAGTGGTCAGACAGGCAAAGTTTCTCAATGCGTTTTCTAATCTGCAGACACACATTGTCAAGGCATAAACATAAACTATAGCTCCAGAATCCACCATGGTGACATGGCACATCCTAGAGCAGCGGTCGCCAACCTTTCGGACGTCACGGACCACCAGTTGGCAACCGCTGTCCTAGAGAGGCTCTCAGAGTTTGAGGGGGGAAAAAGGCAGGCTGTCTAGGTTCAGTTTTCTTGGTCACAAATCCTTCCAGGGTGACAGCAACTTTGTGAAAAGGGCCTTGTGTGGGATGCTGTCTTCATTCCTCGCGTGAAATGCCATGCTTTAGGAGTACCCTGACCTTGACGCCTCCTGAGGACCCGAGTTGTCAGACCCAATCCAATCGGCCTCTGAGGATGGAAATGGCTCTCCCATCACTGCTCTGGGCATCCCCACATTCTCTGCTCTATGCTGACTTCCTTTATCCAGACGATCAGCCACACTAGGGAGCGTTGGGTTGACTCTAGCTGATGAAAGTAATGCCCTTTCTACGAGAGAAACTGCTTCTGAAAGCAATCCAGTAAGTACGCATTGCAAAAAATGTAAAAATCCAGAGAAAATCATGAGGGGCTACAGTCAGATGCAGGCCTCACTCCTAGGTACTGACAGACAGACAAGCACCTCCAAGCAGAGCTTTGAATGACAAGGGACCAGACCTTGCCACAGGACACTGACTGTCGTGAGCAGAGCCTAGCACTCCTGCATGTCCAGGACCCAGCTGCAAGGGGCTCAACACGCCAGTCCACAGACAGTCAGTAGGTGGCTTAACATGCCCACCCACATAGGACACGACTGTCAGCAACTTGCTCCTGAGCTCCTGCCTAGGAAGAGTGTGCAGAGAGACAGGTGGAGGCAGCTTTTCTTTTACTGTCCACTTATCTGTATTTTTTTCAAACATGCATTTTAAAAAACAAAGGAGATATAGAGTGACCACTCTATCATATGACTTCAATGAGCCAAACTGGGGCCTCCAAGCTATTGTAGTCCACACACAGCACATCCCTCACCCACAATGGTCACTCCTTAAATTATAAACACGAACGTCTGGCTATTGTTCAGAGAAAACACACACACACACACACACACACACACACACACACACACAAAATCACTAGAACCTAACACCTCTGCTTTCCTCTTGCTAAGAGAAAGAAAACCAAACCAATGTTCCCCACTGGTTTGGAGTGAAAAGCCCTAAGCTTGAGTGGCAAGTTTATGGGCACCAGAGGCTTGGGAGCTGAGAGGCAGACCCCCTGGCTCCCTTCCACCAGAACACACTGGGCTTGGGGCTAGGTGTCATAGTTCACCTGAAGGAAGGGTTCCACGTTGCCCATGAAGAAGTACACAGAGAGCACACAGAAGAGGCCCACAGAGCGTCTAGCACACTGTCCAGGAGTCATGACAGATGTGCTGGCTGAACGTCATTATTCTCAAATTACAACGCCAATCACAATAAATATGTGCTCCTCAAAGTAGGCACACGTTCAACAAAGCTCCCTGTGGACCGTCTGCCAGCAAACCCCTCTTTTGTCCAGAAGAACCCTTCTTACACTGCTTTTGGGTTGGTGATGTCCAAGAAGTCAGGGCTCTGAGGCTGAAATTTGGAGTATGTGGCCACTTGAAGGTTGACACTTTCCACCTGAACCAGGCCCCCTTCTTCCAACAGCAAATTCTGCATCATCTAAAGGAAAAAGAAGGCCACATGAGGCTTCTGGAAATCAAGGACTGTCAATGATCCATACACTGGGCAGGCTAAAGTCTGACATTCAGATGGCCTCGTGGAACCTTGTTCCAGGCTGACTCAACCTGAAGCAGCCTGGGAGCCTGAGGTGAGATGGAGCCAGCCAATCAGCCAACACAGTGCATGAGCGTGGGGGCTGACTCAGCGGCAACACCTGGGAAACGCCAGGCAAACACCTATTCTTGCCAGGAGCTAGAAGACCAGCTCAGGAAGAGACAGGCCAGCAGCTCCACCTAAAGAGGCATCCCAGGGGATGTGATTTTTCTCAGAAAAAAGGATTCAATTAGTTTTCTGATCCAAAGTGGTCTAAGAACCTAGACAAGGGGCCACCCAACTCCAAGTCTATGGGTAGCAGAGAATCTTTGAGGTATAGTGTATCCCAGTATCACCACCTCTTCTCTCACTTCTATAGAGGGGTCTCTGCAGATCCAGGGTGACCTCAGGAAGCTGTCACGGTCCGACACTTCAGCCACCCACAGTGCTCTACTGGATTAGCAGGAGAAGGCCTCGAACCAAGAAGAGGGACCTCCAGATACACAGGGAAGTGAGGCACTGAGAGGCAAGTGCTGGGGAGGGCAAGTGAGCAGGAAAGCAAGTTGGGTCTGGGCTTTGAGGTGTAAGAGCTCCCTATGGGACCAAGATTGGGAAACATCACAAGAGAGGCCAGGCAGCAGGTGTGAGGGAGTGGAGGGCTCCTGTGGTGGAGAGGCTGGCTCCGCCTGGCCCTCAGGAAGGACAAAGGCTTAAGGGAAAGCCTAAGAGCTCTACAGAATGTTTGTTTTCACGGCAACAAAACTGAGTGCTTTAAAAAGACTCAGTTATAGGCAAAAGTGTAAACGCATAACCGCTGCAACAGAACTGGGGGAGAAACTACTGAAAACGGGGAGAAAATGTATAAAAATCTAAAATTTTGTACTTAGATCATGCTGCAACAGAACTGGGGGAGAAACTACTGAAAATGTATAAAAATCTAAAATTTTGTACTTAGATCATTTCAAATATACTCCTGCTTCATTATGGTGAACAAGCCTTACCCAGGAGATCACAGGTAAATGGCATGGCTGTGGTATATAGGCTACCAGTTGAGCAATTAACAAAGAAAAGGATATTCCGAATGCCCTCCCTCACTCTGAATCTGGGGTAAGACACTTGCACATGCTGGGCGGGATGGTGTTCCTGCTTGAGGTCCCCCCTGAGACAGGCTCACAGACTCTCCAGAGACCAGGACAGCCCCACTCACCCAGTGTGGCAGGTAGCAGATACCCTCATCAGCCACAAATTCCAGCACCCCGCAGTGCGTCATGCGGTCCGAGTTCTTGTTGGTCAGCTTGAACAGCATGGGGTAGGTAATGTTGAGTCGGCCTAGAAACAAGAGAGGTTATGAGACAAAGCTTCTGCAAGGGACAGAAACCTTATACCCCCAACATGCTCCCCTAAAACGTGGCTTCCTGGGCACCCACCATGGCTCTACACAGCCTTGCTCCCAGAGCAGGTCCTCAGACCTGTGTGGTGCTTTGCCCTTCAGAGTTTGCCCACCCACAAGACCCCACATTCCCTGGGAGAACACAGAATTTGGCCCAGAACTGGGAAATGTTCAGTGACTCAAATTCTCAGCAGCACCTTACACTCGTGATTTTCTGAAATTCTAATTTTAAAAAGTGGCATGTTCACTCATTTATTTGCAGATAATTAAAGTGCCAACCATGTGCTGGACAAAATTGCCACCTTCAAAGGTTTCTAGTGAGCAAACCAAGAAAAAAAAACCAAGTGCACCCTGATGCCGTGGTGCTGTGGGAGGGGTGGAGTAGGGCGGGAGGAGACAGGGCTCCTGGAGGATGTCCTCCAGGTGAGTCAAGGTGGGAGGGCCAGGAAGGGAATTCCAGGCAGGGGAAGCAGCCTGAGCAAAGGCATGGAGGGAAGGGGAGCCCAGCCAGTTCAGGAATGGCTGACCATTAGGTGAGACTGGAGCAGGGTACAAGGTATGGAGTGGTCGGGAGAGGAGGCTGGTGGGACACCATGGAGGGTGACTGACACCAGTCAGCAGTGTGGACTCTCAGTAGGGTCACGACACAGTACATCCCCACATAGAGAGCCATAGGCAGGCAAACAGGACTGCTGGCAGCCTGACCCAGGAGTGCAGGGGGCACAGAAAGGAGAAGCTGTCAATGGGAAGCAGAACCCAGGAGAGTCAGGGACTGGGACAGACTGACATAGTGACAGTGTTTGTCACATGCCAGGCCCTCGCTCAGTCTTCCCAGAACAGTGAGGTAGGTACTGTCCTTGCAATTTTATCTACGGGGAACCAAAGAACACAGGTTCAGCAACATGCCCAGGACCCACGGCCCAGAAGTCGTGACACTGGGATTCAACCTAGGCTACTGGCCCAGGTCGGGGACTTAACCATTGAGGCCCACTTTAGCCTGTCGATTTAGGAAGACATGGCAACAGAAGTTTCGGTCAGCAGTCAGGAGGTACGGCAGACTCATTTGGGATCTCCCTAAAAATTCTGATAAAGCAGACCAAGCAATGAGCTTGGGCATGACACCACAGATAGGGAAGGAGAGCTCCAGAAGTGGCTCCTCACTGCAGAGGTAGTGGTGGACGTGGGTGTTGCCCCTGCACCCTTGCACATCACAAGGAGTGACTTGAATGCTGATAGATTTCAGTTGGACAGTTTCTCCCACGACAGAAAAGGTTTGAACAGCACTGATCTAGACACCACAGTCCCAACCCCGAAGTCTCTTCTCAGCCACTTGTGCCAAGGGTCATACTGGTGCTCAGCTCCTGGGTGAGCTCAAATGGAAAGGCAGGCTCTCTGGGGGCCCTGACCCCTCCTCTGCTATTACAGGGACTTGTCTGAGGATGTGAACCGCTCAGCTCCATCCACCCACTGGCTGAGCTGAGGCCAGGATTAAAGGCCCCACTGGGTACGGCCACTGCTGCTGTTGGCACTGGGGAAGCCCTGCTGGCTAAAGGCTACCACCTCATGCCTCTGACTAGTGTTACCTGGGTTTAGGCTGTTTATAAACACACCATCGGGCACTATTTAAGAGATGCTCCTGCCACACAGCAGCTCCGATGGACAGGCGCCGTGAGTCCCCATTTAAAAATGAAGTCACTGAATTTCAGAGGCAAGTCATGAATCAAGAGCCAGGCTAGACAAGGTGCAAAGTCCAAGCCAGAGCGACACCAGAGCTGGCACCCTTTTCCAAGTGTACTGAACACTATGTATGGACCCTCCTGCTGGTGGCCTCCAAGCCTGCTGCAGGTGGGAGGATTCACACCAGAAACACCACTGAATCTTAATAGGCAATGACTGTGCCTGTGCTCAGGGCTTTGTGTCAGGGGGAGTGGAGCCGGGGTATGAAGTCTCCAAATTGTTCTTATGGGTTGAGGGGGCCAGGGAAAGAGGCAGGAGCCAGTGAGAGGAACAACTTCTGGGGCAGAAGACTCTGTTTTTGACATGCTGCAGATAGATGTACTAGGCAGAGGGGGGAGAAATGAGGGCCTGGAGCCGAGGAAAGATGCTTGGGATGGAGATGAGAGCCTTGCCACACAGCTCCCTCTTGGGAGCTGACCATCGTCCTCTAGGAGAAAACCTAGTGAATCCAGCAACAGCATCAACTGCCCAGGCCGTGTGATAAACACTGGTGCTCCAACCGTCCTTTAGTCCTGATGGGATCAAAAACAGTGGGCGGGTCAGGGGAGATCCCCGTCACAGGGGAGAGACCTGGAGCTGAATACTCTCTGGCCCCAGGGCCACTTCACCGGGTCATCTGTGGCCCCCGCTCTCCCAGCTTAGCGTGCATATTCCAGGGACAATTCCTGGCCAGACATGGCATCCATCTTTATATTACCTCAGTTCTCAAGTCATGTAGAAAATACTTACTGAGCTGATCGAGGGCTGAGGGTGGCATAATTACTGTGGAAAGAACATTTTAAAAATATTAGAAAATAAAAAGGACAGAAATCAAAATGCAGTTGCGGTTAATCTTTAAAAAGTATTAGATGATACTTATATGGTAGCCAGAATTTAATAATGATCTTTCATAACGAATTTTACTTGCTATCATTTATTTTGGGGAACTGAATGGCTACTAGCCCTAAATCTAATCATAATTTGGACCCCACCCCAGCAAATCTGGAACAAGCAATATTTTTAGTGTAAGTAGCTACTGTTACACACGTAAAATAAGAACTGTTGAAGACTATAAGCACTGCAGGCTGAGGGCAGGAAAAGTTACTATTCAAAATAAAAGTTACTATTCAAAATAAAAACAAGCACATACTCTTCCCGCCTTTCTCCACATCTGACCTGTCATTAGGCCCTGCAAGCATGGACACGGAGAAGCAGCGGTACTGCGTGGAGAAGCGGTTCTGGAAGACCCGGGGAATCGGGTGGTCAAACATGTTGAAAGAGAACTAGAAGGAGAAAAGAGATGCCAGAGTTAGAACAGAACAAAGACACATTTATTCTCATCAAAAGCCAAAACAGATCAGGGTAGTTAATGCTGCTAAATGTTGTCGAAGAAGAAGATACACTCCCAAAATCCTGATGGACCACAGCGGTCTGCCTGAAGCACTTCTTGGTACTACAGTGAACCTAAAATCTGTTTCCACCCTTTCTTTCTTTCTTTTTTAAAAAAAGAGAGTTGAGAGTTGAGCCCAGCTGGTGTGGCTCAACAATTGAATGTTGATCCAGGAACCAAGAGGTCCCTTCCTCTCTCTCTAAAAATCAGTAAAAACATGTTTTAAAAAATGTTTTTATTGATTTCAGAAAGGAAAGGAAAGGGAGAGATAGAAACATCAATGATGAGAGAGAATCATTGATCGGCTGCCTCCTTCACACCCCACACTGAGGACCAAACCTGCAACCCAGGCATGTGCCCTGACTGGGAATTGAACCAGTGACCTCTTGGTTCATGGGATGACACTCAACTACTGAGCCACACCAGCTGGGCGCTTGTCTCTTAATTTTGTCCAGAAGTTTCCCCACAGAATATTTAAACTTTGAATTAATCATTTTTTCTCTGTTTTTTGCTTTCACGGTGTTTTTTTTTTTTTTTTTTTTTTTTTTTTTTTTTTTTGACGAGGGGGCTGTTACACAGCAACCTGGAGTCTTCTCAAAGTACTGCAATTATTATGACATTAAAAAAAAGAATATAATAGCACAACCAGGTATATATCCAAAAGAATGGGAAGCAGGGTCTTGAAGAGATATTTGTACCCATGTTCAGAGCAGCACTATTCACAATAGCGAAGAGGTAAAAACAACGGAAATGCCCATCATGGATGAATGGATAAAGAAAATGTGGTACATACACACAATGGAATATTGTTCAACCCTAAAAAGGAAGGAAATACTGACATATGCTACAACATGAATAAACCTTGAGGACATGCTAAGTCAATTAAGCTGAACACAATATGACAAACTGTTTGATTCCCCTTATATAAGGTCCCTCGAATAGTCAAATTCCTGAGAGACAGAAAGTAGAATGTTGGTTTCCAGAGGCTGGGGCGAGGGGGAAATGGAGAGTTGTTTAAAACATAGATTCAGTTTTGCAAGATAAAAAAGTTCTGTAGACCCATTACACAACAATGGGAACATTATTCAACTGTACACTTAAAAATGGTGAAGATTTGTTTTTACCCCAAGTTCTTAAGAAATTTCAAAATTCCAGAGACAAAGAAGCATAGAACAGACTGGAATCTCAGAGGGAAGGGGGGGGAGGGTGGGTAGGTGGGAAGAGACCAACCAAACTTGTATGCAATATGCACAATCCATGGACACAGACAAAAAGGTGGTGAAGGCCTGGGGCTGGGGTGGGGGCAGGCTAGAAGGGGTCAGTGGGGGAAAATAGGGGACATATGTAATACTTTCAACATAACAGATTTAATTAAAAAAAATAAATCTCAAAATAGACAAATATTTCTTGACTTGATTACAAATATACATTAAGTAGAGGGAAAGCCATCTATTGATAAGGTAGTTACCAAAAGTAGCAAACTGAATCAGCAAATATAAATCTCAAATGATTCTTCACGCCCTGTGTTTGTATGCAATATGCACAATCCATGGACACAGACAAAAAGGTGGTGAAGGCCTGGGGCTGGGGTGGGGGCAGGCTAGAAGGGGTCAGTGGGGGAAAATAGGGGACATATGTAATACTTTCAACATAAAAGATTTAATTTAAAAAAATAAAGAAATCTCAAAATAGACAAATATTTCTTGACTTGATTCCAAATATACATTAAGTAGAGGGAAAGCCATCTTTTGATAAGGTAGTTATCAAAAGTAGCAAACTGAATCAGCCATCTTCCTAAGATGCAAATATAAATCTCAAATGATTCTTCACGCCCTGTGTTCTGGCACAGTAGTTTAAAACCTTTGGCTCTTCTTTTAACCAACAGAACTCTTGTCTAACAAAATCTTGGCCAAAAACCTAACAAAAGAAAGCGTTTCTGGGATAAAAGGAAGAAAAGTGGGGGCCTCCCTGAGTGCCTCTCAGTACACCACCCCATCTAAGACATTTCTTCTCTTTGCAACGTGAAAGAGGAACATGTGCGAAGTATTTAACACCCATACCAACCGGCCTTCAACCCACTCAGGAACCCGAATTTCTGCTCCTCCCCACTGCTCCCCACCCCAAATCCTACTTTCCTTTATAACCCCAAAGCCTAGCACATTGCCAACCACATATCAAGTATTCAAGGTCTGTTAAATGGATAAACTTGAGGATGGACGTATGATTCGACAGCAACACACTCAGGATAAAATCTAATCATCATTCCTTGTTTTTTGTTTTTGTTTTTTTTACAAAAACGAACGGGCGACACTGAGGCAATGCTGTACAATAGTAATTAGACTGAGCTTCGCAGCCGGCTGGCCAGTCTCGGTTTCAAATTTTCACTCCCCACTTTTGTGACCTCTTTAAATAAGTTTTCTCATGGTTAAAACGATAATCATCATCCTTGTCTCCAAGGACACTGTAAGGATTAAATGAGGTAAGGTGTAAGGAGGGACTGCAGGTGTTAAAATAAAAGATGTGTATGGCAAAGCACCAGCAAAGGTTAGTTTTAAATCTAATCATCATTCCTTGGTTTTTACAAGAACGAACGGGCGACACTGAGGCAGTGCTGTTCAGTAGTATTTAGACTGAGCTTCGCAGCCAGATAGCCAGACTCGGTTTCAAATTTTCACTCCCCACGTTTGTGACCGCTTTAAACAACAGTTTTCTCATGGTTAAAACCAGCGGTTCTCAACCTGTGGGTTGCGACCCCTTTGGGGGTCGAACAACCCTTTCACAGGGGGTCGCCTAAGACCATCGGAAAACACATATATAATTACATATTGTTTTTGTGATTAATCACTAATGCTTTAATATGTTCAATTTGTAACAATGAAATTGGGGGTCACCACAACATGAGGAACTGTATTAAAGGGTCGCGGCATTAGGAAGGCTGAGAACCACTGGAAACTATAATCATCATCCTTGTCTCCAAGGACACTGTAAGGATTAAATAAGGTAAGGTGTAAGGAGGGACTGCAGGTGTTAAAATAAAAGCTGTGTATTGGGCAAAGCACCAGCAAATATTAGCTACGTCCGTCATGTTTACTGAATCGCTTACGCAGCCGAAGGCATGACCACCACCCAGGCCTGACCCAGGAGGTACTGGGCTCCAGGAACTGGGGCAAGAGCGGCGTGTGCCCGCTCACGGGGATGCCCCCCGTGTATTCTGCCTGGGAAGCCCCTCATTCTGTTTCTCCCCACAACAAGCTTTCCATTGATTCGGTATTCACGGGACCTGTTAAACGTCTACCACTTGCGAAAACCATGGGTGGACACGAACACGGAAGGAGCTCGAGTTCAACGGAGAGGAAAAGGTGGGGATGACCCGCGACCGTTTGTAGTCAGGGGTCCGGCTCCTGCCCGAGGCTCCCCGGGCGGACAGACGGGCTTGACTTAGGCCGGGTGACTCGGCATCTCCGCAGCCGTCAGGTCCGCCTCGCCGGGACCTAACCACCCTCCTCCCCAACCCCGACCCCAGCTCCGGGGTCCTGCCCTGCCGCGCTCACCATGATGGCACCTCTGCCACGCAGACACCGCTCTGCAGGGGAACGTTACGACCCGAGCCCTCGGACTCGCTCTCCTTACAGCCGACTTGCCCTTCCGACTGCGGCCGCCGCTGTCGCCTCGGCTCTGACGTCCCGGAAGTCTCACCGGAAGTTCCGGACTACAGCCCGGGGGGAGGTGCCGAACACAGGGCTGGGTTGCAAAGGAGAAAAAGCCAAGCAGAAGCTCCAGGGTCTAAAGTTTCCCCGGAATGAACAATAAAGTACCTTTTTTGAACTTGTTTCCATTCTAGAGGAATTTTAAAAAGTATTTTAAATTACACTTTGATAGTACCCCTCCCCGCCCTAGACGAATTTACTAGGGCCATTTTCCTTATTGACTACACTACCCAGAATGCAGCAGACCTGGAAGACTCGGGCGGAAGTAAGCTACTCATCCGCCTTCGAAGTAGACCGAGAGCCTATTGAAATCATAAACTTGACAACTCCGTTCGATGTATAAATATATTTAACTTAAGGTGATATTGAAATAATAAACTGACAACTTCATTCGATGTATAAATATATTTAATTTAAGGTGAGATGGCTTCTTTTTCCTGGAGTTCCTGTGGGAGAGTAATAGGCTTCTCTGCCCAAAATAAAGATGTCCACTGACCGTAGCGTTTCAGGGCAAACATGTTTGCATCCTGCTTGTCGATGACGCGTTGGGGGCGGGCCAGAATTCCCTAGCAGCGAATGGCGGAGCGCTGTAGCCGCCGAAATTTGAACGAATCATAAAGGCAGAAAGGCGGGAACTAAGTAGCTATTGGTTGGCTTGTGGGCCAATTGGAAAACCCCCGATTTGAGCCTATTGAAATCATAAACTTGACAACTCCGTTCGATGTATAAATATATTTAACTTAAGGTGATATTGAAATAATAAACTGACAACTTCATTCGATGTATAAATATATTTAATTTAAGGTGAGATGGCTTCTTTTTCCTGGCGTTCCTGTGGGAGAGTAATAGGCTTCTCTGCCCAAAGTAAAGATGTCCACTGACTATAGCGTTTCAAGGCAAACGCGTTTGCATCCTGCTCGTCGATGACGCATTGGGGGCGGGCCAGAATTCTCTAGCAGCGAATGGCAGAGCGCTGCAGCCGCCGAAATTTGAACCAATCATAAAGGCAGAAAGGCGGGAACTAAGTAGCTATTGGTTGGTTTGTGGGCCAATTGGCAAACCCCCGATTTGGCGGGAGCCTTGATCACGGTCGGGGCTCCGAGTGTCTCTGCGCGAGCCCTGGGTGTCCGGCTACCGTGGTCATGTTCGTGTCCGATTTCCGCAAAGAGTTCTACGAGGTGGTCCAGAACCAGGTGACCACCCCCTTCCTTGGACCCTGAGGCCTTCTCGCGAGGAAGTGATGAAGGGGAGCGGCCGTGGGAGGACGGGAGGGGCCCGGGTTAGGGGCGCTGCGCTCAGCTCTCTCTCTCTCTCTTCCCCCGATAGAGGGTCCTTCTCTTTGTGGCTTCGGACGTGGACGCCCTGTGCGCTTGCAAGATTCTTCAGGTGCGACTGCGGACCCCGGGAGGGTGGGGCCGGGCGAGAGCTGAGGGTGCCGGGTGCGCCGGGGCGGGAGGTGGGGTAGGAGCAGGGCGGGCGGCGAGGAGCAGGGTAAGGAACCCCTTCTCCGGTGAGAGCTCAGGTTGGGGTGGGGGCTGCAGCAACAACAACTGGAAGCTGGGAGGAGGCCTCTGGAAGTTGCTTCCCTGGCAGGATGGTATTGGGTGGGTTAGAGAAGGTTTAGACAAAAGTCAGGGAGACTAGTTAGTATCTTTGCAGTAACCTAGGCAAAATATGGTTGCATTAGAGAGACCTGTAGACCTGTAGTGGCTTTTCGGACGTGGGGTTTGAGACAGAGAAATCTGTGACAACTGAGGACATAGCGATGCCGTAAGTAATGCTGGAAATACAGGATTCCTTAGTCCAGTGGTTCTCAACCTTCCTAATGCCGCGACCCTTTAATACAGTTCCTCATGTTGTGGTGACCCCCAACCATAACATTATTTTCGTTGCTACTTCATAACTGTAATTTTGCTACTGTTATGAATTGTAATGTTAAGATCTGATATGCAGGATGTATTTTCATTGTTACAAATTGAACATAATTAAAGCATAGTGATTAATCACAAAAACAATATGTAATTATATATGTGTTTTCCGATGGTCTTAGGCGACCCCTGGGAAAGGGTTGTTCGACCCCCAAATGAGTCGCGACCCACAGGTTGAGAACCGCTGCCTTAGTCAATTATGGACGATCATTGCTTCGGTTTTTTTATACGGTACGGCGGGTGTTTACATGAGCTTTGGTCAGGCCCTTGGTTCAGGAACTACTTCTCAGAAGAACTAGAAGATCAGCTTTCCTCCCAATGTTTTCCTTTGGTAATTTTAAAAAATTTGGCAAAGTTTACAGAATCGTGTAGTGAACGCTCATATTCCCATCCCCTAGTTTTTCCCATTCATATTTTTCTAACCTTATTTTTTCACATGTCATTTGTCTCTCAACCCATCTTATTTTTTTTAAGTGCATTTCAAGGTAAATTAAAGACATTCCAGGTATGATAGGCTTTGAAAATAATCTCTCTCTAGGCCCTGTTCCAGTGTGACCACGTGCAATATACACTGGTTCCCGTCTCTGGGTGGCAAGAACTTGAAACTGCATTTCTTGAACATAAAGAACAGGTATGCGAGATGTATTTTGGAGTACTTAGGCTTTTTTTACTCAAATGTAATGTATTATTTAAGTATCAAATATGTTGTAGACTATGAAAGAGAAAAACAGGCATTACATCTGGGTGACATACCCTCAAATATGGGCAGCTTCTAACTTTGAATTTGTGTTGCAGACATTTCATTGTAAGGTGCTTGGAGTTTAGCAGTTTGTTTTACATATGGCCTAGTTAAAATTATTTTAGATTAGACTACTATTCCCATTATCTCTCCAAGAAAATGTGTCCCACTTTCCAATTTGGAATCCGGGAACATAGTCAGTGGAAGTCAGGATTCCTCCCACCTCTGCATGGGGCTATAATGAGAGTTGGGGTAGCTGAGACCCCACTGTGAGGGGCTGGAGTAGGGAAAAGGGTCCCTGGAGTCTGTGGCCATATATATGACAGTCTGGCAGAGGTAAATTCTCACCTGAGGCTCTTTTGTCATGATGGGACGGACCTCTGCCAGTTCTATATTTATAAGGAAAGGATTTTCTATAGTGATTGGATGTAATGAAAACTTAATATTTAGGTGTCCATTAAGTATGGACTACCCAAGACTTGCTAAAATTTTTAACCTGTAGAATGCTATTAGCATGGAGAGGCAGATGAGCAGAGTAGAGTGACTGAGATCTGAAGAGGCCCAGTTATGCCTTTAAAGTCTTGGTCTGCTCCTCATCAGCTTCTCTTTTGTTTTGTTTTGTTGTTGTTTTTGTTAATCCTCACCCAAGGATATTTTTCCATTGACTTTTAGAGAGAGTGGAAGGGAGGGGGAGAGACAGATAAAAACATTGATGTGAGCTCTAGCTGTTTCGGCTCAGTGGATAGAGTGTCGGACTGTGGACTAAAGGGTCCCAAGTTCGATTCCGGTCAAGGGCACATGCCCGGGTTGTGGGCTCGATCCCCAGTTGGGGGCGTGTATGAGGCAGCCGAGCAATGATTCTCTCTCATCATTGATGTTTCTCTCTCTCTCTCCCTCCCTCTCCCTTCCTCTCTGAAATCAATAAAAACATATTAAAAAAAAAAAAGCAACACTGATGTGGGAGAGATACATCGATTGGTTGCCTCCCACACGCACCCTGACCAGGGCTGGGGATCGAGCCTGCAACCGAGGTACGTGCCCTTGACCAGAATTGAACCCGGCACCCTTCCGTCTACCAGCTGGTGCTCTACCCACTGAGCAAAACCAGCCAGGGCCCTCATCAACTACTTGACTCCATGTATGAGACTTGGGCATGATGAGTCTCTGCATGCTCCACGGTGAAGCATTGACAGCCACAGGGCCTACCTCACAGTGTTGTTATGGAAGTGAAATAGTATATGGAGTATATGAAAGCACTTAGCACAGGCCAGCTGCGGGCTTATCTGGAGCCCCTTATTGTCAGGGCCTATTAGGGATTTGATGTATCTCAGCAGAAGGACTCAGAGGCCTAGTGCAGTGGTCAGCAAACTGCGGCCCCTTGAGTGTGGCTTTTCCACAAAATACCACGTGCGGGCGTGCACGTACAGTGTGATTGAAACTTCGTGGCCACACTCAAGGGGCCAAAGAGCCGCATGTGGCTCGCGAGCTGCAGTTTGCCGACCACTGGCCTAGTGTGCCCTGTCGATGCATTTACTTCACAATGTCTCTTCTTTTTTCAGTTCCGTTATTATATCCTCATAAACTGTGGAGCTAACATAGACCTATTGGATATCCTTCAGCCTGATGATGACGCCATATTTTTTGTGTGTGACACCCATAGGCCAGTCAATGTCGTGAATGTGTACAATGATACCCAGGTAACTAGGTCTTTGGGCCCATGAATCTCCTGCGTTCTCCCCTCTATCTGTCTGTTCCTTTTTATGCCAAGGACAGCATTGCACCTGGTGTCCTTAGCAAGACAAGAACCTGGTTTTGTCCATCTTTGATGAGAAACATGACACCTAACCCTTGGAGTTGCTCGAAATGCATTTGTGGGATGTGCATGACCTGAAAGGTGTAGGGACCAGAACCCTGCACCGAGCCTGCCCTCAGAGCTCAGGCCTAACCTCATTAACTATCAAGGGGCCTCAGAGACATCTGCCCTGCCCATCCAAGGGGTGGCATGAGGACCAGCAAGGCGGTGGTGCAGAAGGCCACTGTTAACTTAAAATGGCTCTGCTGCGTTTACTTTTTGAGCTTCTGAGTAGAACATGGAGCCTGGTGCAGAGCAGCCACCTAACCTTTCTCTGAGGTGATCTTTTCCCACCCACGTTAACAAAGTGTCGGCCTGGAATTCTCACGTGAAATCCGCCGGCCTGGAACTGCTTTTATGGACAGGACTTTTCCTCCCTTTGGGGTTGCACATCTTCGTGTCCTCTGTCAAAGGCCAAGTTGTGGAGTGTTTGTTTTGTTGGCTTGGTGTGTGGCCTAAGAGGGAGCTTTTTCCAAGACTTAGTGACTGTAAATAGTTTTCAAGTTTTTTTTTGTAATTTCTGCAGACAGTGTGGTGTAACCCTAGCACCTCACTTAATGGAAATGAAAATTTTTAAATGCCTGAGAAGTTTGGAATTCTCAATCACGTGACTATGTGTGCAGGAAAGTTATGAGTCAACCAATTAGGAAATAAGATTCTTCAAGACACAAACGTGGTGAATAGTTTTCTGTCAAGAGAGAGGAGAGACTTGATTGTTCTTTGTTTTAATCTTAGATCAAACTACTCATTAAACAAGACGATGACCTTGAAGTTCCCGCCTACGATGATATCTTTAGGGACGAAGAGGAGGATGAAGAACATTCAGAAGATCAAAGGGATGACGGGTCAGAGCCTTCTGAGAAGCGCACACGGTTAGAAGAGGTGGGTTTGGGCCTCTCACCAGTCTTAGGGAACCTGTCACTCCAGGAGGTCAGAGGTGAGTCTGGAGCCTGCTGGACCCAGACATAGCTGGGAGGTAGCAGGTGTGGGCATGTACAGGAGGTAACCGATCAATGTTTCTCTCTCACATCAATGTTTCTTTCTCTCCCTCTCATTTCCTCTCTAGAATGAAAAAAACAAACCACATTCCCTCGAGTGTGGATTAAAAAAGATTAATTAGAATAGTAGCTGATGCATGATAGGATGTATGAAACATTAGCTCTTATTAATCTGGTGGGGAAGCCAGTATGAGGCAGCGGTGGGTTATCCCCGATGACCTGGTGGTGGGGGTGTTGGAAAACAGAGGTAGACAGAGTGTACCCTGAGCAGGCATTGTGGAAGCATTACTCTTGTCCTAGTGTCTTCAGGCCTGATGGGTCAGAGGAGTCCCGGCCATCCCTCGCCTCATCTCTTCCCTTCTGTGGAGCAGACTGTGCTCAAGGCACAGCAATGACCCCTATTGGATCTGAGTCCAACTGCTTCTGTCAAATCAGAACGTTCTCGGGCTGTGGTGATAAATTCCTGGCTCATTTGCTTACTTTTGTCTTCTTTGTCCCTGTATCAGGAGATAGTGGCAGAAACCATGAAAAGGAGGGAGCGAAGAGAGTGGGAGGCCCGGAGGTGAGTGTGCACTGCAAGCAGCACCTTGCTCTGCCTTTGGGTCTGTGGCATCTGTGTTTCCCCTGGGAGCCGCATGCAGTTTTCTCCATGTGAGGATAATTTGTTTATTTTAGAGCCTCTGGGCCTTTGGCTCCTCGAGTGAGCATGTGGTCCCTGCATTGGAGAACTTGGGGTCCTTTTTGTAGTCCTGGTCCCAGGAGTGACAGGAGCAGGCCCAGGGATCTCCCAAATACATCACCAAGCATGATGGCCTCTGGTTCTTTTGTTTTTATTGTTTTCCAGATGGAGATACTTTTACTTACAGACTTTTACAATTGATTTAGATTCCAATCGTGTAAAACATATAGAAATAGAAGTACTAGTACTTAATTGGCCATTCTGCTCCTTTTTGAACTGTATTTTACAGACTTTTACAATTGATTTAGATTCCAATTGTGTAAAACATATAGAAATAGAAGTACTATGTACTTAATTGGCCATTCTGCTCCTTTTTGAACTGTATCTTACTTCAGTGTCTTGCCATGACAAGTCAGGCTGCAGTGGACAACCTTGTGCACATAGCAAGTTTGGTCTTGCTTGTTCCTTTGAGTTGTCTTGGGATAATTTCTCAGAAGTGGGGTTCTGGGACTGTTCCGTTGTACATCTCCCATTGCCACAGTGGTTTGTATTTCTATCACTCCCTTCCCAGCCTCCTGCCTATACACTCCGAGAAAGGGTCAATAAGTGAAAACAGAGACTACCATGCCCTTATTTGCATTTCTTTGAGAACTGTAACATTTTAGCACCTTCCCCAAATGTTTGCTGTTCCCTGTTGAAGACTCGCGTTTTATGTCGCACTTTGTTTTGTTACAGAAGAGACATCCTCTTTGACTATGAGCAGTATGAATACCATGGGACATCAGTGAGTATGGATAGGTGGAATTCACCACAAACTTCTGACTCGGGGGTCATTGTCCTGGAACATGAGGAGGAATGAGCATAGAGCCACAAAAATCTGGTCTGAATCTGAGCCCCATAATTTCCTACTGTGTGAGCTTGGGGAGGTGGTACAGTCTCTCTGAGCCTTAAATCCTCCACTAAAGGAAGAGAACAATCATTTCAGAGGCAGTTGTTAGGATTACCCTTTGTACCCAATCCACTCACGCACTCTGGTCGGGCAGACTCGCTGCAGGAGTTCAGCTGGGCCCTGAGCAGCTCAGGTCTGGACTAGCTGTGGCCTGGCCCAGTGTGTGCCCCTTCCATGAGCATGGCTGCCTCTGGACTCCGGCTTCCCTCTTTCTTTCAGTCGGCCATGGTGATGTTCGACCTGGCGTGGATGATGTCCAAGGATATGAATGACATGCTGTGGTATGTAGCCTCTAGTCAAGGTCACTCCCATTTGTGGCTTCCTTCTAGCAGCTCTGTCCGCCCAGTGAGGGCAGGGTCTGGAGGAAGATGTCACCATGTGCACCTCCCTTGTTCCCACTGGGAGCATTGGATTTAGACCCCTTTCTGGGAACGTGCATGGCCCTGGCTTTCTTTCTAACTGTGAGGCTGTCAGGGCAGCACGTGAACTCTCAGGTGTGGAGGGAGCATGGCCAGTGCAGAGGGTCGGACGGTGGGGCTTGGGTACAGCTCCTCCCTTCCTACTCTACCGCTGAGCCTTACAGAAAGAGTGTGAGATTTGAACAAGGCAGCCCTGCTAGGCATCTTTGCAACCCTGGCATGTGATCCCTCTGCGTTTGCTTTAAGCAGGAACTCTGGGTACACTGGGGTGGAAAAGTCAGAAGAAGGTGGGTGGGGTTGGTCCAAGGGATGACACCCCAGGTGGCATTCTCTGAAGAGGTCCCTGTGAGGTGGGCGCATGCTGCACTGAGAGATGTGGTGGGTACTCCAGTGACCCATCGTGCACCCCCAGGGCCTCTCTTGTCTCACTTTGTGCCCAGTGCCAGCTGTTTTCAGCTGTGGCCCTGGAGGGGTGTCTTGAAGGACACTGCCCGGGACCAGCAGACAGCACACACCTCGGGTCTTGGTCCCTCCTGCTGTGGGCCGGCTGAGACCCCATGGAGGTCAGTCCAGCCTAGATCTCCATGATCTCATCCATAAAAGATAAGCTTGGAGAAGGAACCTTGGAAGGTTACTAAGGAGCCTAAATGCTGTTACTTTATGCCCCATCATTTTACACAGGAAGGACAGGGAGCTGTGGACGTGACAAGGGCATATCTCAGAGAGGGGTAATGTGAGGGGCTCAGAGGTAGAGTGAGGCACCAGGCCTGAGCATGGTGTCTGCTGCAGTCCTGCACTGGCAGGTCGAGGGCGGAGAGTGGCGGGCGAGCCAGGATGCAGAGAGTGGTGCCCTGCGCCCTTGTTCTTGATCTCCCTCCTTGTGTATCAAAAGTTCCTGCAGTGGTAGCACTGCACCGGGAGCCCTGAGTCTCCCCCATCACCTCTCCACCCCGAAGAGGGACTAGCTGTCTGAGGGTGGGCCTGGGTCTGGCCATGATGGCAGGACGCTCCTGCCAGCCCCGCCCTGTGCAAGGCCTCATTGCCCTCTCCTCTTTTTCCAGGTGGGCCATCGTGGGACTAACAGACCAGTGGGTACAAGACAGGATCACTCAGTAAGGATGTTCTCCCTCAGGCTGTTCAAGGTCGGCCTGTGCTGGGAGGATGTACACGGCCCAGCCGCAGGCTCTGAGTTTGCAGTGGGGGCATGGGTGGCAGCGTCACTGTAGAGCCCCACTGAGGAGGGGCCGGCATTGGGCCTGAGTCCTTGTCACCGAGGGAGGGCTTAGGACAGGAACTCTGTCAGAGTAGCATGTGGCCTTACGTGGACGTTTCGTCCACTCTCGGGAACCCCAGCAGGTGGAGCCAGAGGGGAGAGGAGGGAGCCCAGTCTCCCCGAGCTGGGTGCTGTTTTCGCCCTGTGCTGTAAAGGTGTGGCCCATGCACAGCGGACACAGGGCAGGAGGAGGAGGTGAGGGCCCCAGGAGTCCTGCCAGGGAGGGTGGGTGAGGGTTGCAGGGAGGCCTGGCATAGAATGAATCCTTTTTTGCCCCTCAGTGGGCAGATTTTGGTGCTTGCCATTGGAATCAGACAGACAGGCTGAAAGGCCACCGAATGCAGGTGCCAAGGAGGGGCAGGGTGCTGGTGCCCTCTCATCCCTACTCTGGTAGCCGGCAGGTGGGGACTCCAAGGGAATCAAAGGGACCTTGGCCCCAAGATGTTAACCCTTTCCCCGGGGACCCGAGTCTGTCACCTGGCACTGCCTCAGGCACAGCCTCCTTGTACAGTTTGCAAAGGTCCCCGTGCCCCTATTTTCTGCCTCCCCTACCATTCTAAGTCTGCAGTGTGGCCGAGGGAGTGGGAGGGTCCTGAGTTTCACAGGCCCGGGGGCACTTCCTGGATCTGTCATCTGGGCCCAGCCTGCTGCCCTGCTGGTCCTCACTCCCTCTTCCCTGTTAGTTTAGCATGGGGTGTATGCAGTGCTAGGTGCCATCCCTGGCCTGTGGCTTCCCCTTAGGTGAGGCCACACTATTACTGTCCTGTTCAGTGGCCCCTTTAGGTGGACCTGGACTCCGGTCTCTCCTGTGCTCGGAAGCACTTCCTGTGCCTGGTCCACACCCCCTGCTGTGGATCACTGTCACCTATGGGGTCTGTCCACTTGACCGTGGCTGGCAGGCAGGGCTGCGGCCCACTTTCAGAAGGCCTCAAATAAGTAATGGCAGGGCAGCTGATGCCCAGAGGAGAGTGCAGGGGAGGTGGGGGCCTGAGCTCCCCCCACCAGCTCTGCTAGCTCCCCCAGCACCCAGGCCTGCCACCCCCTTTGCCATGATTGCTTTCTAGGCAGAGGTGGTGGGCTGGCCTTTGAGCCTGTGAGGGGAAGCCCTGAGGGAGGGGGAAGCCGTGGCAGGCTGCACATGAGGAGAGGAGGGAGCCCACCCAGGCCAGCAGTGCTTCCTTCCCAGGATGAAGTACGTGACCGACGTTGGCATCCTGCAGCGCCACGTGTCCCGGCACAACCACCGGGATGAGGACGAGGAGAATGCCCTCTCTGTGGACTGCATGCGCATCTCCTTCGAGTACGAGTATCCTTGTGGCTCAGGCCTTCAGGGTGCAGGCAGCGCCCCTGCCCTCAGATACTTTGTTCTGTCGTGCATTGTTGTCACCTCTGCAGACCCCAGCCCATGTCGCCTGTATTTGGCGTGCTTGCTGGCCACAGCCCTTCAGGTTGTGCAGCTGTGGCTGCCATGTCCCCAGGATGGGCATCAGACAAGAGGCTTCGAGAAGAGGGGTCCCATGTGTCCCTGGGCTGGGCAAGGCACCAGGTACTAGGGACGCAGGTTCTGCCTCACCTTGTCTGTGTGGCTTTGGCTCCTAGGCACCACAGCTGTTTTAAGAAGCATCCCGTATGTGTTCAGAGTTCATTGTAGGCCTGGTGCTAGGTGTATGCAGTAAGGGCATGAGGGACTGCCTGTGTGGTGGAGGCAGTTTAGTGACATTTGCAGACTCCTGTCAAGTCAGGAAAAAAGTGAACCAGCATGTGATTCCATAGTGGGCGTTTCATGAGATCATTTGGGGGTTTGATGGAGTAAGTGGCCCTGTGAGCCCAGAGCAGTGACTGAGTTCACTTTTTAGTGTTTAAAAGGTTCCTGAGCTGCTGATTGGAGGAAAGGAGACAGGATGGTGGCTTGGGTCAGACCACAGCAGTGAGTGTGAGGCATGATGGGGCTGCTGCTTAGGCGGAAGAATAATGGCAAGGACAGTGCCTTCCTTTCCCAGTGCTGAGTTGGCTGGGAAAGTATAAACATGGATATGGACAGGTCATGTAGAGGTGCTGGGTGCGGGGTGGCCGAATTCCTGGGAGAGGAGCCACAGTGTGCAGGAACCCACTGGGAATTGAGTCCAGACATGTGACATTCAGGACCAGGGCTTGCTGGGGTGTGGGCAGAGAGGTCGGTGGCTATGGAGGGGCAGCAAAGAGAACACGGCCTGCCACCTGCCCAGAGGCTGGCCTGGGGGAGGCAGGTATGTTGGCAGGAGTAGTGTTACTTCGATGCAGACAGGGCCACCCTGGCATCCTGCCTGAGACCCTCCAGTGAGAGGAGAGGCCTTGGAGTTGGGAATATCCTTGCACACAGCCTCACTATTGACCCCATGAGCAGTGAGGGGTGTATTCAGGAAGAGAGGTGAGGATGGGGCCTTTGCTGAGGGAGTCCAGGCGGCGGGGGGCGAGGGGGGGCAGGGTCAGGTGGAGGATGCAGGGAGTCACAAGGTTCTCTCTAACCACAGTAAGGCTCTCAGAACCCCTTCAGTTTCCCTGTCTGTCACACAGAGGTAATGGTGTACACCCACAATCTCACAAACTCTGTATATGGGTTAAATTAAGCAAGAAGGACAAAGAGCTCCAGTGTACTCAGGTGTTAACTGAGTACCTGGTGAATGGAACAGGCCATCTACTGGAGCATCAAAAAGGGGGCCCTCACAGGGTGGGGGGGCCCCAGGTTCCGGTGCAGCCTCCTTGACTGCAGGCCCAGCCTCCGCCTGGCGCTCTACCAGCACTGGTCCCTCCATGACAGCCTGTACAACACGTGCTACACTGCAGCCAGGTTCAAGCTCTGGTCTGTGCACGGGCAGAAGCGGCTCCAGGAGTTCCTTGCAGACATGGGGTGAGTGACCCCTTGACCTGAAGTCCCCCAGGAGAAAAGCCCCTCCCCTTCATTGTGACTGACGTGGTTGTAATATTTAGCTGTTGTTTATTTCTGCCATAAATTCCTCACTCTGAGTTCCCAGAATATCATCTGAAGGCCCAGGCTGGGATATCCCTTGTTTACAAACACTGGGGCCGTTGCGGGGTTCTCCCCGACCCCCCACCTTTGGTGTTCAGCGTCAGCGTTCTCTATTTGAAGTCAGGTTGTGTATGACTAGTGCTTGCCACCTTTCCAGTCTCCCCCTGAAGCAGGTGAAGCAGAAGTTTCAGTCTATGGACATCTCTTTGAAGGAGAATTTGCGGGAGCTAATTGAAGAATCTGCGAATAAATTTGGGTAAACACGTGTTTTTCTGTACTAAGCTTTGTTAAGGTTTCAGTTTTAACCACATTTCCTAAAATAATGTAAAAAAACAGGAATGCACAAATGAGCATGACCTGCCGAGCCTTTCCTGAAGTTTTCAGTTCTCTCTGGGTTACAGACAGGGCTTTGTGAAGTGCCCAAAAGGTCCAGAATCCTTAAATCCCAGGGCTGAGGTCGACCCAGTGTGTCCCTCTCTGGACACAGGGAATGCCGGGAAGAGCCCACTGGGTCCAGACTCAGGCGAGTTCTACCAACCCCTGCCGCTCTCCAGCACGGCCGCTCCTGGCATCCTGGGCGTGGGAGAGGGCCATGCACAGCCTGGCCTGACAGCTAGTTAATTCTGCTCCCAACCAGCTCAGCAGCTTTGGACCAGGCGTTCAGTGCCCAGGTTACAGGGCTCTACATCAGGCCTTCTAACCCCCTTCATTCTCTGACCAAAAGAGCCATACTGCTGCTGGGGGCTGGAGAGGGGGGAGCAGCAGCACATTTTGCTGTCCTGGCCTAGTGGTAAGAGCTCACCCACAACTTGATACTCCATGTGCCCCAGGGGTGACAGTCACGTTGCTTCCTCCTGTTGCAGGATGAAGGACATGCGCGTGCAGACTTTCAGCATTCATTTTGGCTTCAAGCATAAGTTCCTGGCCAGTGACGTGGTCTTTGCTACCATGTCACTGATGGAGAGCCCCGAGAAGGACAGCTCGGGGACAGATAACTTCATCCAGGCTCTGGACAGTCTCTCCAGGTAGTGGACATGGCTGTGGCCTCTAGCCCCTCAGGCCATCTCCTGCCCTCAACCTCACACTGCCCAGGGAGACAGGTCTCAGGGACCCCCGGGGTGTGGATGTGACCTTGGCCTGCAGAAACTGCTGACATGCAAATCAGAATCACAGATAAGTTGTGTGTACTTATGGTTTCGTTTCTCTTGGGTATATGCCTAGGAATGGACTTGTTGGGTCATACACTGCCCTCATCCCAGGATTGATGGGTCAGTTTTAGACATTGTCTGCTGACTTCCTGCTATGACAAAAGAGCATTTTTCTCACCTTTGTGCTCCTTCCCCTCCTGTTGTTACAGTCTGCCGCTATTTTTAGCTCCTTTGTAACTTCAACATACTTACATCTTGTTCTATCACCAGTGTCTCCTGTCTCCCTTCTTTGTAAGAAAAGGCTATCAGCATTCCTACTTTTCACCTTCCCCTCTCCTCCCCCCAATACATCTAGGCTTTTACGTTTTCAAGGTTGAGAACACTTAATCTTGAGTGAGAAGAGAATGTGAGTCATCTCGTTTTTGGCTATAGGTTGATTCTGAAAGATGGAAATCAATGAATAGCGTTACTTCACTGCTAGTAAAATACTTCAGAGTCGGTAACGAGCAGTGGTTACATTATGTTCTGCTCTAGCGCTTTGTCAAGGCACATGCCCTTGACCGGAATCGAACCTGGGACCTTTCAGTCCGCAGGTCGACGCTCTATCCACTGAGCCAAACCGGTTTCGGCGAGAACACTTAATCTTGAGTGAGAGAAGAGAATGTGAGTCATCTCGTTTTTGGCTATAGGTTGATTCTGAAAGATGGAAATCAATGAATAGCGTTACTTCACTGCTAGTAAAATACTTCAGAGTCGGTAACGAGCAGTGGTTACATTATGTTCTGCTCTAGCGCTTTGTCTTTCCTGGAGCTCTGATGTGCCTTTTATCACATCCAGTTTCTTCTTGGCTCTCCTTTCAGCAGGTTTTCCCCAAGTCCCCTTTGTCCGTGAGAGCCTGGGTTCTGTCTTTTCACTCCAGCCTGGACCTGCAGCTCCCGACGCCTGTTGTCCGCTGCCATCGTGGATGGCCCTTAACTGCGCCCCTGGTTTGGAGCCAACATTTCTCTGCATCCTCATCTTTTGTCTGTTTTTTTTTACTCCTTCGTTTTGCCAGAGCACAATCTCAAATAACTTTTAAAGAAAGAGAGCGTGAGGAGTATAAACATTCTGAGTTGCACTTCTGACCATATCTCTTCTACCCTCTTCTGATTGCTGGTTTAGCTTGTATAGAATTCTAGGTAAAAGGTAATTCTTGTTGAAGGTGGATTCCATTGCTCCCCTGTCTTCCAGTAGCCATAGCCAGTGGTGCTAGTAAGTCTCAGCCATTTTGGTTTCTTTTTTCTTTTTCTTTTTTTTTTAATAAATGTGTTCCTAGCCCATCTGAAGAAGCTTACAGGGTCTTTTATTCTCAGTGTTCCAGAATTTCCTAGTGATGTGTCTAGGGTGGATCTTGTTTCATGTATTATATTGGGTTCTCCGTGAGCCCTTTCAATCCGAGGTTCTGTGTCTTTAAGCTTGAGAATGCTTTTGTGCTATTTCTTCTTCTTTTTTTTTAATAGTTGAGAGTATGTGCTATTTCTTTACTATCCCCCAACACATATATGTCAATGTTTTTTATTTTCTTTCCAGACTTCCTAGATAATGCTCTAGCTCTTATTTTTGTCTTATATTTCCATATCTTTGTTTTGTTATTGGTGTTAAGGAAGTTTTTTTTTTATCCTCTTGTCTTGGAAAGAGAATTTTTTATTTTTTGCTATTATTTTACTTTCCACAAACACTTCCTAGTATCAAATGGTTCCTTTTTTATAGCATGCAATTCTTGGTTTATGAATACACTAGTTGCCCAAATCTCTCTGAAGATACTAGAGTTCATTTTCTATTTTTCTCCAAATTATCTCATTTTCCTCATGGGTTGTTTTTTCAGGCCCCAGGTGTTTCTCAATGTCTGATGGTTCTTCACATTCAAGAGGGGGACTGTAGAGCTCTGGGTTTTGGGCACTGCTAGCCAGAAGGCATCAGTTCATCTTGAGGGGTGGGAGTCAGTGTGACACTTGGGGAACCTTAACTTCTGGGTGCAGAGGCTTTGCTTGAGGACCTCACTTCTCCACGGGGATTCATTTTATTATTTTTTTTTATTTTATTATTATTTTTAATATATTTTTATTGATTTTTTATAGAGAGGATTCAGGCCCCAGGTGTTTCTCAATGTCTGATGGTTCTTCACATTCAAGGGGGGGGGGGGGGCGGGCTGTAGAGCCCTGGGTTTTGGGCACAGCCTGCTAGCCAGAAGGCATCACTTCATCTTGAGGGGTGGGAGTCAGTGTGACACTTAGGGAACCTTAACTTCTGGGTGCAGAGGCTTTGCTTGAGGACCTCACTTCTCCACGAGGGTTCATTTTGATGTACTCAGAGGGGAACCTTCCTTTTTGTGGCAAAAAGTAAAAATCCATTTGTCAGGTCCTCCCTGAAGCCCTTGCCCAGAGCTCTCTGATCAGAGCCCTCCAGGCGCCTTCCAAGGCCTGCTGGGCAGGGTCTTCCTCCGCTATTGGCTTTTAGTTTCCTGCCTTCTGATGCCAGCACCCCTTCCCACCTCTCCTGTCCATCACTATGGGTTTATACAGTGTTTACTCCTTCCTTTCCCGTGAAAGGAAACTCAGGAGGGCGAGAAATCAACGGTCATCCCTACATTCTCTCCTGACCCAGGAACCAAGCATTCTGTTTGACTCTGTGCTGAAGCCATGTGTCTGCCATGTTACAGGGGTAACCTGGACAAGCTATACCACGGCCTGGAGCTTGCCAAGAAGCAGCTGCTAGCTACACAGCAGACCATTGCCAGCTGCCTTTGCACCAACCTCGTCATCTCCCAGGGACCTTTCCTCTACTGCTCCCTCATGGAGGTCAGGCTTCCTCGGATACGGACGGGCACCGGCCACATCTGCTGGTGGTCCCCTCTGACCGAGTGTCTTCTCCCTGCAGGGCACTCCAGACGTCGCGCTGTTCTCCAAGCCAGCCTCCCTGAGTCTGCTCAGCAGACACCTGCTCAAGTCTTTTGTGTGTTCGGTGAGGAGCAGGGTGGGTGGGTGCCAGAGGGCAGACTTCTTGGAGCAGCGCTCAGATGGGCACTAGAAGCTGGCCTGGGTGCCTGTGTCTGTTCACCAGCTACAGGGTCTGGGCAAACCCTTCCCTTTTTCTGAGCTGTGTTTTCCTCAGCTGACCCCCAGGAACCTCCCAGTTCCCATAAGCTCTGATTTTGTCGCTGGCCATTCTGGTCACTCAGACAAATGGGGAGGGCCTCAGGGAGCATGTGGGACTAGGATTCATGTTCTGCTGTTGCAGATCAGGGAAAGATGAAGTTGGTTGGAGCAAACTTGCTTCCCAGCACAAGTTTGTTTTCTGGGCTTACTTTCCCATTGCTGTGTGTGGTTCTGTCTTCCCTATGACCTGACACCCTTCTTTGCCTTGGCCTGGGACACCCCCCCATAATTCAGCTGGCATTGGAACAGGGACCCTACCCTGATAATGTGAGCACTTTCCCAGGTGTGGTCAAGGAAAAGATTATCCCTCACATTTCAGCAATCACTCTTCTTCCAGGATGAGGGTTTACACTGGGGGCTACTTTAGACAAATGTTGAATAGAAGGTTGAGATGACCTCATACCAATCAACTGACCAATAAAATTACTTGAAAACAGTCAAGTAATAACAAAAGGTATACTAGGGACAAATTCTGAAGTTCTCTAGGCTGTGTTTAAATCTCAGCCTCTTCATTTACCAGTTGTGTGATGTGAGGTCTATTATTCGACCTGAGCCTCAGTTTCCCTATCTGTAGAATGGGTGAGGTCCATTCATTTTTCAGATGTTTATTAAACACCCACTGCCTGCTGGGCTCTGATGTCATAGGGTGACCATCCATAAGGTTCAAGTCCCAGAACGGCCTTCACGTCTGGACAGACCAGGACAGTTGTCACCTTGGTTGTGGGACGTGGGTGTCATGGACATAGCAGTGAAGGAAACACTCGAGTCTCGGTGTTGAGGAAGCACACATGCTAGCGAGAGAGACAGATGAATAAATACATGCAGCGTCAGGTGGTGGCACACACTGGGGAAGATGAAGCAGTATGAGGGAGGGGGCTTGATTGGGGAGGGCTTCCTGGAGGAGGTGATAACTGTGTCAGGTCCTAAAGGAGGTGAGGGAGGAAACAGCTAAAGGGTAGTGGGGCCTTGACCATCAGCACAGAAGGAAGCTGAAGCAGCCGATGGATGTTTGAGCATCTCTTCTGGTGAAATGGAGACCCTGGAGGCTTCTGGGGAGTTGAGCAGTGGCTCTGTCAGGTCCTGGGCACTGAATGCTGCATGCATCCTTCAACACCGTGACTGGGGATGTTTTGCCTCCACAGACGAAGAACCGGCGCTGCAAGCTGCTGCCCTTAGTGATGGCTGCCCCACTGAATGTGGAACAAGGCACAGTGACTGTGGTGGGCATCCCTCCAGAGACCGACAGCTCGGACAGAAAGAAGTGAGTCTTGTTCTACATGTCCTGGGAGCTTGCGGGGTTTAGGGGGGTGCAGGGGTGTCATTAGCTCGTGAGCCCTTTGGAGTTGGGTGAGGTTTGTCCTCAAAGCCACACCAGCGAGACCCTTTTCTTCTATGAGGCAAAGCTTTGAGGGCTTCAAACCACAGGTGGCAGGTTACCCCCTCTCCTGTTGGACATTCATGCTGTTTCCAACTCTGTTGTTATTATTTTTTAAAATATATTTTTTATTGACTTTTAGAGAGAGAGGAAGGGAGAGGGGGAGAGAGAGAGAAACATTGATTGCTGCCTCCTGCACACACCCTGCAACCTTTCAGTGCATGGGATGATACCCAACCAACTGAGCCACACCAGTTGAGGCCAACTCTTTGTTGTTACTAATAACTACTGGGTTTGAGCCAGGCTCATCTTCTTGCACTTCTGCAAAGCTTTCCTCACATCTAAATGTATTTCTGGCCCTTCCCTGCATCTTCGGCACTGTGTTCTTGCCCTTCTCTTGCATCAGTGTTAGGTCTCCTCCTGGCCACTCCTTCCAGACCAGGTGTTGGCCAGCAGGCAAGGCCAAGGGCTCCCTGGCTCTCCCTGCTGTCCCTCCATGCTGTGCAAACTGGAGAACTTGGTGACTAATCTCAGGGGCTGCCTGTCGCCATCCTTAGGTATCTTTGCCTCCTAAGTGCAATCAGTGCCCCGGTTAAGTGCTCCCCAACAAATCCCATAAGGCGACCTTGGATGGATGCTGAATGACAGCAGGTAGCAGGAAGCTGCCACCCAGCTTCCTGGCAGGGCAGCTTGGGTGGCCAAGGACCAACCAATATTTTGTGCCCCTCATTTTTCCCAACTAGCCTTTGTTGGCCTCTGCCATAGAGGACAGATCAATCATAGCTCCACTGTTGTGAGCTTGAACCTCCTGTGTTTGCAAAGGCCATTTAGTAGGAAATTGGGTGAGACAATGAACTTTTTTAGACAAGTGCTTCTAAGTGGCTAAGCTGCTCTCCAAAGCTTCTCCATGGGTCTCCAATTCATGATCACACAGGTTGTAGCTGGCCAGGGCTCGTGCCTGGGTTCCAGACAACCAGCAAGCACTCCCTCATGGTGTCATCACAGTCACCTTCATTCTTCCTCCAGTCACTGTGTCATTGGACGTCATATGTGTAACCATGCTTAGTGCTAGCTCTGAGTGTGCACAGTCCCTTGTGAGAGTTGCCATGGAAGTTTGAAGCACATGTCCTTCCTTTTGCCTCCACTCTGTGGTGGGCCCAAGAGCCCCTTCCCCACAACTCACTTCGTCTGCTGCCAGCCCTTAGCTGGTCCAGCCCTGAGCCCCCAGGGGGTGGGCCCATGCTCTACGCTATCTCTCTGCTGCCCTGTGCTCTCAGCAGCTCGGTACTCCTGCCTCCTGCCCTTGTTGGCCAAGTTCCGGCCGCATGCCAGAACCCAGCTCTGCAGCCTCCTCCCAGTCCTATCCTACTGTGTGTAACCTGGTCTCATTTGAGACCCCTGTCCCAGCAGTTTTCACTGAGCCTCTGCCTCTCACCTGCTCCAGCTGCCAGCACAATGACAGGCATGAAGGAGGCTCCGGTCAGAGCCCTGGGCATGAAGCCCTGGGGGGTGCAAATGGACATTCACTCCCTGAGGGCTGAGAAGGGCTCAATGGGGTACAGATGGGAAGCAGCAATGAGAGGTGTTGCCAGCCCAATGAGTGGTGGTGAGGCCTCAGAGGGCAGTGGCCCAGGAAGGGACATGAGTCCTGATGGGAGGAACTGGCAGCTGGGAAGGAGTTTGGGCTGAATCTGGTGTGTGTCCAGAGACATGGGAAGGGTCCGTCACTGTGGCAGGGCCCCCAATGTGCCTGTTATGTGTCCGCAGCTTTTTTGGGCGGGCATTTGAGAAGGCAGCGGAGGGCACCAACTCCCGGACACTGCACAACTATTTTGACTTCTCAGGTAAGAGTCCAATGTATTGGGGCCCATTCAAGGTCAGCACTGGCCTTGGAACCAGGGAAGCTGGCATCACCGGAGATACCTTGCCAGCAGCCCTCTCGTCCTGCTGGAACCAGTCCTGAGCCTGGCTTCTCTAGGCAGCTCAGGGAGCTCTGGAATGCTTCAGACCGACAGGCTCCCAGGAGAAGAAACAGGTGCTGCCCAGGAACCCATAGGCCTGGCCCTTGAGATCACTTCACCAACGAGCCTGGAGGACTGGCCACTCACCAGAGCCTCCAGGGCCCAGCCTCACCCATCATGGTCTAAACACCAGAGCCTAAGCTCTCAACCCCCAAGATGGCGAAGTAGGTACCCCTCCCATGACCACGTCAAAATTCCAACTAAACTACAGAGCAACCATCATGGAGAACCGCCTGAAGTCTCGCTGAACAGAAGTCCTATATCTAAAGATATGAAGAAGAAGCCACATGGCGACTGGTAGAAGGGGGTGGAGACAGAATGGCGGGTCCCACACCCACCTGTGGCAGTTAAAAATCAGGACTTAGATGGTATTGTGCCGAGTGAAATAAGCCTGACAAAGAAAGACAAATACCATATGATTTCATGTATATGCAAAATCTAAAGAACAAAAGAAACAGCATAAACACTCATAGATACAGAGAATATTTTAAAAGTTGCCAGAGGGTATGAGGAACAGTTTGGGGGCTGGGTGAAAAAGGTGAAGGGATTAAGAATCACAAATTGGTTGTTATAAAGTAGCCCTGGGGATGTAAGTATAGCATAAAGAAAATAGTCAATGGTATTGTAATAACTATGTATTGTGCCAGATGGGCACTAGATTTATTGGGGGGATCACTTCATAAGTTATATAAATGCCTAATCACTGGGTTGTACATCTGAACCTAATTTAATATTGTATGTCAAGAAAAAGAACCAGTAGGGCTTGTGGTGACTCGAGGGCACCACTCCCACCATTGTGTAGGCCAACAGCTCTTGTCTGTGTTGTGAGGGGCCCTCCTGAGGTTTCCATGTGGTTTGCATGATAGCTCAGGTACTGGCCCCACCCATGTGTTGCACGAGCCCAGAGAATGGAAGAGCCCTGCCCAAGTGGTGGCTTTAGGAGAATCATACCTGTAGGCCAGCCAGTGGTCCCTGCACTACCCTGAAACTTCTCTAGACACCAGCATGGAACATGGCTTACATTTGGCCATATTTGCTTTTTATTCTTGCTGACAGATTTTAAAACAGATGTGTTGACACTTCACCCCTGTATTAGTCTTCCCAGGCTGCCATAACAAAGTACCACAGACTGGGGGGTTTAAACAACATAAATGTATTTCTCAACCGTTAAGAAGACTAGACATCTAAGATCAAGGCATCTACAGAGTCAGTTTCTTTTGAGGCTCCTCTCCTTGGCTTGTAGATTGCCATCTTCTCCCTCTGTGTCCCTGTCCAAATCTCTTATAGGAACACCAGTCAGAATGCATTAGGACCCACTATAACTGCCTTGTTTAATCACCTTTTTAAAAGCCCCATCTCCAAATATGTAGTCGCATTCTCAGGTGCTGGGGGTTAGGCCTTCAACATATGAATCTGGAAGGATATACTTCAGCCCTTAATACCCATCTCTTTTTCTTTTATTTATTTTTAAAATATATTTTTATTGATCAGAGAGGTAGGGAGAGGGAGAGAGAAATAGAAACATCAATGATGAGAGAGAATCATTGATCGGCTGCCTCCTGCACGTCCCCTACTGGGGATTGAGCCTGCAACCCAGGCATGTGCTGTTGACCGGAATCAAACCAGGACCCTTTCAGTCCACAGGCCAACGCTCTATTCACTGAGCCAAACCCCACCAGGGCTCACCACCTGATTTCTTAATGACGATGATCACAGTGATCAGAGACCCAGTCTTCATTCCAGTTGCCTCAGTGTCTAGAGCTGGCTTCTTCATACTGGGCCCACTCAGGCTGTGGCTCAGTTGGGTGGGTTCACCTCCAGCAGCAGCCCCCCAATTGCTGTTTCGTGTCTGAGAGGTGGGAGAGATTGATGCTGGCTGACCTGCAGGGTGCCCTAGCTATACCTGGGGAGGGTTTGTGGGCCAGGAGCTGTTTGGCTTCCCCTGTGGGTGGAGATCATGGGCAGCCCTGGCCAGTATGCCTGGGTGAGCTGAGCTTGAGGCTCCTGGAGCTGTGACTCATGGCACAGACAGCTGCAGGATCAGGCCAGGACAGTTTGCCCTCTAATGAGGGCCCATGTGTTTGTCTGAGCCTGATGCCCTCCAGAAGTAAAGGCAATTCGCATTGTGTCCCCCTTCTACAAGAGAGGACACTTAATCTGAGGGACTGGCCAGAGCAGGACGGAAGGCTGGCTTCAGGGCCTCTCACAACCCACTGTGGGGCAGCACTCTGTCCAGCAGGGTGGAAGGCCTATCTGTGCCCAGGACTATGGTGTTAAAAGTCATCCCTGTGTCCCCTCTGTTGCCTGTCAGTGCTGTTCCCCTGGCTGCCTGGAGGGTCCTCCCCACAGACCACAACCCCAGCCTCACCAAAAGGGCAACTGGAGGTTTCTGAGGATTAAATACAGTGGGATGGGGAAGTATAACTTCTTAGTCCAGAATATTCCAGGCCATCAGGGAGCCAAGTCCATTTTGGAATGCACTGGAGGGTTCCAGCCCTGGGTGGTTGGAAAGAAGTTAATGTGCTGTGGCTTGTTTTCCTCACTTCTCCCTCCCATCCCTACTCCTCCCTTCTCACAAGATGTTTTTCTTTCATTACTGCAGTAATTGAACTGAAAGCGGAGGATCGAAGCAAGTTTTTGGACGCGCTTGTTTCCCTCCTGTCCTGAGGGTGAGTGCGGGGGCAGGGTGGGAGCCCTGCCACAAAACCGGTGCTGCTAAAGGCCCCGCCGGATTCCTGCTGTGGTTTCCCTGCTCTTTTCCTCCTCAATCGGGGCTTCTACTTGGGTTTCAGACCATAGCGGGGCTCCTGAGGAGAACTGGGGCCAACACATTTTTCCCAAGAATGTCTGTCTCTGTGCTGGGGACCGTGCCCACAATGGGGCATTTTGGGGAGCTAATTGCATTAAGTTCCTGAGGCCCCTTCAGAAATAGCCAGCATTTGCCCTCTTCCCAACCATACTGTGGGTTGGGCAACAGCCAGGGACACAGGCCACCTGGAGCCTTGTTGCCCCTTCAGCCTGGCTTCAGGCCCTGGGCTGGAGCCCACAAGGGCCTCTATTCAGGCTCTGAGAAAGCAAAGCTGTTGTCAGCAAAGCTGTTGTCAGCCACTCATCTGAGAATTATGAAATGGTGGCTGTACGAGGGCCGGCCACAGCTGACCAGGTCAGGGGCTGCTCTGTGTCTACTGTCAGCCACTCAGCTGAGAATTATGAAATGGTGGCTGTACGAGGGCCTGCACCAGCATGTGGCTGTAACTGACGGGCTCCTCGGGAAAGGCCACAGCTGACCAGGTCAGGGGCTGCTCTGTGTCTAGTGACCACTTCTCAGCACAGGGCCCCCCATCCAGTGGATGCCCACACCTAGTCCTGCATCTCCCTGAGTCTGGGCTGGGGCTACTGTTGTGGCAGATGAGCCTGTCAAGGCTCTGACATAGGAGGGGGTCCTCATGCCGGTCCAGAGTCCCCCTGTTCCCCCGTCCATGATAAGCTGGAAACTAAGAGCAGATGATCCAGTCAAAGGTTACAGATGGGGCTCCCGGGCAGTGAGGCTGGCATTTGAGGCAATCCCTCTCCTGCAGTCAGCTCAGTGGTATGTCCTTCCACAAAGACAGGGTGCAAGGTGGCTCAGCCAGGAAGGGTGAGGAGTAGTGTGCCGGGGGTGGCAGCGAGACACTTCAGGCAAGGGGAGGGTCACCATGGGGCTGAGGCTGGACAAGCCACTGGGTAAGATCTGCAAGTAAGAAGGTGCTGGGGGTCCATAAGGCCTTCTGGGGTTCTCGAGCAGATAACAGCCTGGACCTGGGTAGGGGGTATAGTCAGGAGGGCAGGGTCAGTGAGTGGAGGGGGCTACTCAGAAGCAGCAGCCTGGCATGTCGGAGGGAAGGCCTAGCAATGTATTATTTACTTTGGGGGAGACATAATAATTGTTTGAAATTTCTTTCTTTTTTTTCTTTTTCAGAGTTGGATATCTTCAGAAATGACCTCCTTCTCCTTATTTATATTAATAAGCTTTTTATTTAGATTGTAAGTTATGGGTACAGTTTTAAATGCAGGGACAGTGGTTTTTAATGGAATAAAAGGCTTATTTTAGGTTTGGTGTGCCAACGTTTGCTCCAGTCACAGGGCAAGCACTTAGTTGTGCTCGGAGCCTTCTGTGGATGCCTAGAAGCCTTGATCATGTGCCCTGGACACCCTCAGGCCCCACAGGAAATCAGCACGGGTGGGGGGTTTGGGGACAGCAATGGGCAGAGGCCAATCATCTGGGTGTCTATATAGCACTGCGTCAATCACTGCCCAGCAATGCCAGCCAGAACCTGGTTGTGTCCACTCTCCCACCACTTCCTCTTGGCCTTGGCAACATCTCAAGTTCACTCTCTTGACCATGTCCCACTCTTGTGATCAGCCACCCCAGGACTGTCATCTCACACTTCAGCACCTATGTGTCCATGCATCACCAACCCCACAGGCACACAGTGAGGCCCAAGCCAGAAGGTCTGCTGATGGAGACACGATGCCCCCAAGGTCAGCTTCACCTGCGTCTTTGTCACAGAAGGTCCGAGCTAGACAGGACCTTGGTGACCTCCTAAGTCTTCAGAACAGCGAGAGTTCTCCAGGAGCCATGGGATCCACTGGTCCCACTCTCCCAGATGTCTCTGGAGCATGATCTGGAGGTGAGGATGCTCCCTGCTCCCATCTATTCCTGCTCTTTGGGAGGTCTGTCAGATACCTCACCAGTTTTAGGGGAGGAGAGAGTTCATACAAGTGGCTGAGCTTGTCTGTGGTTACCACCTGGGAGCTTGGGTGCCAGGGAGGCAAGCAGGCTGGAGGGACGTGGCCACCTGAGTGCAGCACCTGGGGCCGTGGGCAGGTGGAGGCTGAGTAGTTTGAGCAGGCTGTAAGTTGTGGAGGGGAAAGCTTAGAGAATGGCCTGAAATTGAGGCTGTGGGTGGGTGTGGCCAAGACTCAAGGCAGCCCTTAGGAAAGGGTAGTGGGCACAGTGAGGTTGGCTGCAATGGGGGCCAGCTTCTCTCTCCTGACCTCTGGCAGTGGACTTTGCACCCTGCTCTTGGCATCGGTCAGGTAGCAGCAGCCTGGCTCTCCAGGGCTTGCCCTCAAGCTGCCCACCCTGGCTGTTTGCAAAAGCTGTCTGTGCAGCTGGCTTCAGAACCCCAGCTGAGACCTGAAAGAGTTGGAGAGCTATGGGTTTGTGTGGGATGCAGGCTGCTCTTGGCCAAATACCCTGTAGCCAGCATTAGCTGGCCCCAGCAGCCAGGAGCAGCAGTGTAAGAACCAGAATGACAGACTCCCTCAGGAGCTGTTTTTGGTCCCTGCTGCACAGGCCATGGCAGGCTGCTGAGGTCCTTTGTACTGTGGGGCCCATCCTGCTGCAGCTCATCCCATTGTTGGGAGCTCAGGCCACCAGATGTTTCAGCCTCCTGGGAAGTCCCACTCACTGGCTCTGCTGTGGCCACCCTGAGCCCATGTCTTCAGGTTCTCCTTATCAACCCTTCTCCCCCTACTCCCCCCCAAGAGGCCTGACCAAGCCTGGGGGACTCCTTGCTACTGGACATGACACTGGCATTTCTGGACAGGGCCAGGGTTAGGGGCAGATGCCAAACCTTCCTGCTGGCCAGGCTTGGAACACCTCCTTTGCTTCTGTCCACTGCTCTCTTCTGCCCTAGTCTGGCAGAAGGTAAAAATACATTAATTTCAAGTGCCTCGAACAGGGCTGGAAGCAACGAGCTTTCAGCCGCTGTAATAGCTCTGGTTTGCTCTGCTCTTCTGGGATCCACAACCACCCTCAGGCGCCTGACCAGGGACAGCATAGCTCCCAGGGGTCCCACCTACAGGAGGAGGGTCATACAGGGGGCTCCCAGCAGGTGCTGATGGCACAAGTCTGGGATGGTCATCGGGTTGGGCACAGTGGAACAAGATTGGCAGAAGAGCCAGGATGGGCTGGAGCTGAGCCTGGCACTCTCCAGGCCACTGGCCATGAGGCCTCCTCCCATGGCAACAAGCTTGTCGACCTGCAGCTAGTTCTGCCGGAGCCCACCCAGCACACATCCTGGATTCGCCCCTGCTCCCACTGCACCCAGCTGACAGGCCCAGTTGGTGTACAGATGTCTGTGGCCATTTAATGTGACCCAGAGATAGATGAGCCATGAGAGGGCAGGTGGAAAACACCCACCCTGTGGAGCCCAGCCTCTTCTAAACAAAGCCAGCAGTATCCTGGCAGCCCACCCTCAGCACTTCCTGCATCTCAAGCCCACCACTCACTGGCTTGAGGGAGGCGGGGGGAGTGACCACCCCTTCCTCCCAGGTCCCATGGCTCAGAGAGGCTCTTCTGACTACAGGGTCTTCCTGGGTTGCAGCGAGCTTTGGCTGTTTCCTACCCAGCAGGAATGTGATCATGTGGCAGAGAGGACCCAAGGAAAGGCTGTGGGTGGGATCTATGGGCTCTGGAGCTAGCTGTTGAAGGTCCCCACAGGAGCCTTTCAGGGAGGAGTCCATGTGTGGGTGGATGAATGGGGGCTGCTGGGTACAGGTGGTACAGCACAGACAACAGAACACAGGTGGGAGGGTTTTCAAACCATTTACTAAACAAATTCTTACCCTCCCCCAAACGGCGAAGGAGGACAGCACCCCAGCCCCACACTCAGGATCTTGGCCTGGGGAGCTGCTGGGTTGAGGGAGGGAGGGAGGTCCAGACCAAGTCTCTTGGGCCCCCTAGGCTCAGGGCCTGCTGATGGCGGTAAAGGCCAGCTGTACACATCCTTCATGCAACCCAGGCTGGGGGCCCCGGGCCCTCAGTCTGACCCTCTGGAATCAGCAGAAACCGCTGGTGGGGATGGGCAGAGAAGTGGCATCTTTGGTCCAGCGCCCACACAACCAAGGAATCTGAGCCCCACCCACGTCGGAGCCAACAATGCCCCCAGAAAAAGAAACCGAGCAAGTCCTCCCAAGTGCGTGTTGCCTGTTCAGGCAGGGCACCGCCCAGGACCCAGCGAGTAACGGTCGGAGTGGACGGGCTGCGGAGCTCCATGGCAGTACTCCGGCTTGTGAGCGTCGCTGACACGAGGGGCCCCGCCGTGCCTGGCGCCCTCAGACGTAGTTTTTCTTGTCGTAGTCGCCGCCGGCCGCGGGCCGTGCTCCCAGTTCGTACTTGTTTGACACGGATACATTCGGGTCGTAGAATTCGCGGACCACAATGTTGGCGAACCAGCAGAGCGGCACGAGCGCCAGCAGCCCGCAGAACGCGTAGAG
>NW_005367694.1:2527255-2532775 GCF_000412655.1 Myotis brandtii
GCGCCAGCACCGAGTCATACATCTTGCACTGCATGTGCCCCGTGCTCTGCACCACGCACGACATCCAGAGCCCCTTCCAGGTGGTCTGCGCCGTCACGATGTTGTGGTCCAGGAAAGCGGTCACCTGCCACATGGGCAGCCCGCACGCCAGGATCAGGCCCACCCAGCCCATCAGGCACAGCACCAGGCCGAGGATCTCCAGCGCCGCCGACCCCATGGCTGGAGCAGAAACGGCGCCCTGCGTGGATTCTGGTGCCCTTGCGCCCGCGCTGCCGGCTCACTGACCTCTCAGCTTGCTCCACTGGCCTGAACACAGACTTCGCGTCTGCCGGCACCTCCCGGGGTCCCTCCCCTTTGAAAGTTCGGGGGGCGGACTCGGGTCCGGCCTCCTGGCCCGAGCAGCCAATCCGCGCTGAAGCTGTCGGCCCGCAGCCAATCATGACGCCCCCCAGTAGCCGGCAGGTAGTAAAATTACCGCGAGTGAGGATAGCGGAGAGCCCGGGGACCGCTCCCCGCACGGCCTCCACCCCCCCAGCCACCACTGCTGTCGGTTGTCTAATTGTGGCCGAGCACTTTCTGGATTGGCCTGGGGCGGCTGCCAGCGCGCTCCTCCTCGGCCACCTCCTTGCATGTCCCCGCCTCGCCATTTTAGGAGCTACATGATCCCCAACTTCCCCCGCCACTTCCCGGAAAGAGCCCTGATGGTCCCCACCCCCAGGCCAGCTCCACTCTTCTCTGGCCAAGGTCTGAGGGAGTCCCCACCATCACCACCGCGTAGAGGCCTGCGTGTGGGACTCTCGTGGTTTCTTCCCCAAGCTCGCCCTGGAGCCTAAGCGGATCCAGACCCTTCACCGCATCCTTACTGCTTGGTGCCCCTCTGAGTCTTGGCGCAGTCTCTCCCACAGGCGGAGAGGCCAGGCAGAATTGTGCGAGTCAGGCTGGCCTCCTGCCTCGTCCAAGGTCCTTCCCAGCACCACTGCCCACCCAATCACTGCCTCCCTGGGGCCTGAGGCCCCAGCACGAAGCAGGAGGCACAGACGGTCTCTCGGGAAACCCCTCCTCCCAGTCTGCTGCCGCCCTGGAGACTTTCCAGACCTCCCAACCTTCAGACTGCTCCTCTTCCTAAGATGCTGCCCATCCCCCATCGTGGGAGGCCCAGCTCAAGCGACACCCCTTCAGAAAGTCTCCAGTGTTCCCCAATGACCCAGCATACAGGCTGTACTGCGGTGGCCCAGCTCCAAGGCCTACTCTGGCCTCAGACAGGAGAGACATAAAGGGACATAGGGGCTGTGCTCTGCCCTCCCACCAGTGGTAACTCTGATACCCCAGCCCCCAGACCAACCTCCGGAAGCCAACTTGGAGTTTCCTGGCCAGGAGGAAGAGCCTCCATCCTCACTAGAGGAGGGAGGTTCGGGATTTCCGGGCATTCTTCTGCACAATGGCCCAGCAGTTTCTCGAAAGGCCTACCAGGATGAACACAGGAGCCCCACAGGTGGGGCACCAGGCCCTGCAGCCCACAACCCATGGGGGCACCAGCCCTTTCTGGCAACCCCCTCCTCACTCTCTGTCAGCCCCCTTGTTTCCAGTAAAGTCTACTCTGTCCTGGACTGGGGCCCCTGGTATGCCTGTGCTTTCCTATGGTCTGAGGTCCTTGCCTCTGCTAGCCAGGGCCCTCCACAGAGAAGACCTGGTATTCTGAGGTCAACCACAGCCTGGGAGCTTTGACAAAGCTGTCGATCCGGGTGCTGGTTCCTGCTCCTTCCTCAGGTGGCTCTGAGGTAAGGCCAATACCCTGTTCCTCCAGCACGGGGAGGAAGGCACATTTGCTGGGCCCTGCGGGCAGGGGTGGGATGTGGAGGGAAGTTTTACCCCCTTCCTTACCCCTACCTTACCTCCCAGCACCAAGAACCACAGCCTCTTCCCAGCCACCACCTCACTGGCTGCTACCCTCCTGCTGCAAACTATCTCCTCCCCCCCTCCCCCAATACCCTGCAGACCCTCCTGGACATCCCCTCTGCCATCCACTCCAGGAGGCCCAGCTATACCACTCACCCCACCCTCTCAGTCCTGCTTCCCCAAGTCCAGGGCCTTTGCCCAAGGCCCCCCTCTACATCCACACTGCCTTCTTCCCAGGACGCCCTTTGCAGCCTCAGACTGTCTGGGCCCCACCCTTGCCCACTGGGCTGTTCTCAGGGTAGCTGGGCCATCCCAGTAGTCCCCTCCCTGACTCACACTGCCTAAAATCCTCCATGGCTTTCTTCACCGCCCAAGGACCAAGTGCTGATCACTGGGAGTGGCCTAGGGTGACGTGTGCCTGGCTGTGTTGGTCTAGTAGCACACACTCCATGCTCCGCCCAGACTGCCCAAGGACCAAGTGCTGATTACTGGGAGTGGCCTAGGGTGACGTGTGCCTGGCTGCGTTGGGCCGGTTGGTCTAGTAGCACACACTCCATGCTCCGCCCAGACGTGCCTCCCTCTGGGCCCTCGGGCTGGTCTGTCTCCCGTCCACAGCCTTTTCTGCCTTCAGTGCTTGTCCCTTGGCTTGGGGCCTGCTCATCTTCTACATTGTGTTGCTGAGGCCACTTCCACTCAGAGGCCTTTCTGCCTCGTCCCCTAGCCTTGCTCCCAGAGGTCCAAGCTGGAACTGTCCATCTGCTTGTTGGTTTTCCCCACCAGTATTCAGGAACGAATCTCAACACAGTGGCCATCTTCATGCATCTGTACCAGGTAGGGGCCTGTCTGCTGCTCCTTCAGCCAGCTTGGGGTGCAGCTGCATGAGGCTCTCCCCTTCACCTGCCCACCTGCCTCCCTCCATCTACCACTTTGGGGCCCATCCTTGGGCCCACCTCCAGCCTGGAAGCCCATGGTGCCCCCAGCAATCTCACGACTCTTTGGGACAGCCCCACAGTACCTTGGGGATCACAGTATCTTGGGGATCACAGTATCTTGGGACTGACAGGTTCCACCTATTACAATCTGATTTCTACCTCAACACCACAGTGGAACCAGAGCCACCACAGACAGGCCAGCTCATACCAAGGGCAGGATGGAGGAGGGGTTAGGGAGGGGAGGCATGAGGACAGCCCACCCTTCCTTCCACTCAGGGGGATCTCCTGACCTATTGCACGCTGAGCACATTCTTTAGTGGAGCACAACCCAGGGAGCTCCCACCCTCAACCAGCAACTGGGTAAGGCCTTTCAGGTGTGCCTGTTGCCTGGGGAAAGAGACAGCCATGTGATGCAGTGATGGCCTCTCTGAGGAGCTAAGATCTGGGAAGAAGTTCTAGCAAGAGCACAGAGGTAGGAAGGGGTGGAACCCCAAGAGGGAGCTTGCTCAGGCCAGATGGAAGGGGGAGGGCCTGGAAGCCCAGTTCAGAGAGGGTGCAGGGCTGGGCAGGGACGTCAATCCCTGATCTGTGGCAAGGGGCTCCCACCAGCCAAGGCCACCTGCTCATTTACAGCCATTGTTCTCTTCTTTCCCGGGGGAAGTGCAGCAGGATCTCATTAATTGTCTGAGGGAAAGGCCCGAGTCAGCAGAAAAGCAAAATTATCTTGAGCAGCTGCTGGCTGACCCCGAGCCAGGATTATCCGGTGACCTTCCAAGGACAATCTAAACTTAGGCTCCAGAGTCCTTGGAGTTGAGTTTTGGGAAGCTCCAAGTTAAGGGATTTCATTTCAGGGGAAGTGAAAACCAACATTTCTTCTATCTTTCAGCTCTGAAATAGGTAAGGATGTTTTCCTCCAATGCAGATGTTTCTTGGAACAAGACAGTGCTTCAAGAAGCAGCTCTGGTTCCAGGTATCACTCTGCCCTGCTCTGGGGGCCTGAGGCGCTTGCATGGGAGGGGCACCACCTGCACTCATGCACAGAACACCCTTTGGCAAACAGCCAGTGAATTCACCGTTCAGACTAGTGAGTTGGCCTCTCCTTGCCTTAGTTTCACCATTGGTTACAAAGTCCTCCGTGGTGAAGGCTGCAAGATTGGAGAGGAGGCTATCACTGATCCTGGGTCCTCTGCTATCTTTCCTGAGTGCCCTCCAGGTTTCTGAGACATCTTCCTGGCTCCCTTGACCTTCACAAATCATCTGACTTCAGTCCCCTCCCCGAGAATGGGCACCACTGGCTGTTTGTCAGATTGGAGGGCACGGTGGCTTTACCTTCCCTGGTTGGGGCAGAGAGCTCTGGTTGACAGAGCCCCTGGATGCTGTAGACCCCTGTGCCTTCATAACTGCACCCCTCCCCCCTCCCCAGAGCCTGGAGGAGGTCAGCCAAGGCTCTCTGAAATAACAGCAGTGCCCTCACTGCTCCCCACCCTCTCACCCCTTGTGCCTGCACTGCCTCTCCCAACCTTTTCCTTCTCAGTTTCCTTCCTTCTCTGTATTTTGCAACAATTTTATACTCTTTGCACTTAATCATGGAGTGATTCTGGATCGTCCTTTTTCATTTTGCATCATATTGTAAACATGTTCCTACTTTGTTACAAACATCCTCTTGATTATTGTTTCTAACTGCCTGCAAGATGGCCTTGGGAGTTGGACAGCGCCAGGATGCAACTGTCTATCTCCATCACTCCTGGGGCGGGGCGGGGCATGGCCAAGGAAATCTGTTCTGAGGTTCTATACAATGGGGATGCAAAGGATTGTCAAGGGGCTTAGTGGGCATCACTTTGTGGCTCAAGGTAGACAATGGATTGATTTTGATGATGATTATTTCGGTTATGCAACCGTCCCTCAAGACAGTTTTATAAATGACAATTTTTTATTATAAATAATGCTGCTATGAATGTCATTATTCATAAGCCTTGGTATTTTGGATGATTTCCCCAGGAACAATTCCTTGATGTAAAATTTCTGGCTCACACCCAGGACCTAGACCAGTGATGGAGAACCTTTTGAGCTCGGCGTGTCAGCATTTTGAAAACCCTAACTTAACTCTGGTGCCGTGTCACATATAGAAATTTTTTGATATTTGCAACCATAGTAAAACAAAGATTTATATTTTTGATATTTATTTTATATATTTAAATGCCATTTAACAAAGAAAAATCAACCAAAAAAATGAGTTCGTGTGTCACCTCTGACACGCGTGTCATAGGTTTGCCATCACTGACATAGACCACTTATCTGAGTATGTATTTTCACTGCCTGTCACCAGTGATGGGTATTCACAGTTTAAAAATGTTTCTAATTGCATAGGTAGAAAGTGGTATCTTACTTTAATTTGCATTTCTTTGTAAAGTAATGAGTTTATATTAAACTAGAGGCCCGGTGCACAAAAATTTGTGCACTGGGGGGGTAGGGGGGGCCCCTCAGCCCATCCTGTGCCCTCTCGCAGTCTGGGACCCCTCAGGAGATAATGACCTGCTGGCTTAGGCCTGCTCCCGGGTGGCAGAGGGCAGGCCCAATCCCTAGGTGCAGCCCCTGGTCGGGCTCAGAGCAGGGCCGATTGGGGAGTTGGGGCGCCGCCCCCTGTCATGCACAGAGCAGGGCGATCGGGAGGTTGCGATGCCACCCCTAGTCA
>NW_005367694.1:2532981-2533440 GCF_000412655.1 Myotis brandtii
GGTGGCTGCTGCCCCGATTGCCCCTCAGGAGCAGGGGGAGGTGGAGAAGCCCTCAGGGGTGATCAGGGCAGGCAGCCGCCACTTGCACCCACTGATGGTGCTGAGTGATCGGGACCGGCTCCAGCTGCGGGTGTGAGCGGGGTCGGCGCAGGCAACAGGTGCGAGCGCTGGGTGGGACCACGGCGCACGGGAGCAAAGAATTTTCAGTAACCACCAGAGGCTCGCCCCGATGACAGCAACTGGCACCCCGCCTTGATCTAGCGCATCCACTCACCTGCTCCACCATCCCGCTGTGGCCAATGCCTGCCATGTTCCACACATGCCGCGTGGTGGTCAGCACACGTCATAGCAACAGGTTGTTTAGTTGTCCCACCTTTTGGTCTATTTGCATATTAGCCTTTTATTATATAGAACTAGAGGCCCGGTGCACAAAAATTTGTGCACTCGGGGGGGAAGGGG
>NW_005367694.1:2534621-2549209 GCF_000412655.1 Myotis brandtii
TCTCACTATTTATTTATTTATTTATTTATTTATTTAAATATATTTATTGATTTTTTACAGAGAAGAAGGGAGAGGGATAGTTAGAAACATCGATGAGAGAGATCGATCAGCTGCTTCCTGCACGCGCCCTACTGGGGATGTGCCCGCAACCAAGGTACATGCCCTTGACCGGAATTGAACCCGGGACCCCTCAGTCTGCAGGCCGACGCTCTATCCACTGAGCCAAACCAGTTCGGCTTTTCTCACTATTTATGTTAGAAACATTACTTGCTGTCATATATGTGGCACATCCTTTTGCCATTTGCTACCTAATCTATTGATTTTTTTTCAGGATGTTATAGATGTTTAAATTTCTGAATATTTAAATCTATTAACATTTTTTTCTGTGTGATTTCTATCTTTATTTTTATTTGAGAGAGAAAAAGAGAGGGAAAGACAGACAGACAGACAGACAGACATCGATGTGACAGAGAAACATCAATCGGTTGCCTCCTGCATGTGCCCCCACCAGATTAAATCCACAACCTGGGTATGTACCCTGACTGGGAATTGAACCCCCTACCTTTTTGGTGTGTGGGATGACACTCTGACCAACTGAGCCACACTGGCCAGGGCTCTATTCAGTCCGCAGGCCGACGCTCTATCCACTGAGCCAAACCGGTTTTGGCTATCTTTATTTTTAATAATAAAAAAGTACTTCTATATCCAGAAGATAGAAATTAAGTTATATTTTCTTATAGTTTTCTTCTGCATTGCCTCATGTCAAGGAGAGCTTCCGATTCTGACCGAGATGGATGGAACTAACAGCAGATTAGAGTTTTGCTTAACCTCAAAATGGGGGAAGGGCAGAGGAAATAATCAGTAAACTTGAAGATAGAATAATAGTATTAACACATATAAACAAGAGAGAGAATGTGAACTAAAAAAAGAACAGAGCCTCAGGAAATGTGGGATCATAATAGAAGATCTAACATCCTTGTCATTGGAGTTCCAAAAGTAGAGGAGAAAGAGGATGGGGATAAGAAAAAGAACCCAAAGAAATAATATCTGGAAATTTCCTAAATTTAGCAAAAAGAAAATTAAAAAAAAACCCTTCAGATTCAAGATTTTGCCCAAACCTCAAGCAGGATAAACCCAAAGAAATTCACACCAAGATACATCATAAACTAAAAACTAAGGACAAAGAAAAATATTGAAAGGAGCCAGAGAAAAAGGACACTTCACAAATCAAACAACTAAGAATTTCTGATCAGAACATGGAGACCAGAGAAAGTGGCACTTTTTTTTTTAAAAGTACTGGAAGGGAAAAATGTCAACCTAGAATTTAATACAGGGGTGGGCAAACTTTTTGACTCGAGGGCCACAATGGGTTCTTAAACTGGACCGGAGGGCCGGGAACAAAAGCATGGATGGAGTGTTTGTGTGAACTAATATAAATTCAAAGTAAACATCATTACATAAAAGGGTACGGTCTTTTTTTTTTTTTAGTTTTATTCATTTCAAACGGGCCAGATCCGGCCCGCGGGCCGTAGTTTGCCCACGGCTGATTTAATATCTAGTGAGTATATCCTTCAGGAGTGAAGGAAAAATAAATATATTCTCAGGTGAAGAAAAACTAAGAAAATTTGTCATAAGCATAAGAATGACTAAAAGATGTTCTTTACACAGAAAGGAAATGGTAAAAGGAGGAATCTTGGAACATCAAAAGAATATGATAAGCAAAATCTTGGTAAGTACAATAGACTTTTCTTCTCCTCTTGAGTTTTCTAAATTATGTTTGATGATAGAAGCAAAAGTTATTATACTGCCGAAAGTTGTTCTCAGTATATGCAGAGGAAATATCTAAGATAATTATAATAAACAAAAAGGAGAGTAATGGGACACAAATGGAGGTAATGTTTCTACTCTTCATTCCAAATGGTAAAATGTCAACACCAGTAGACTTAGATGAGTTTTGTTTATATAACATAATCTTAGAGCAACCGCTATAAAGCTATGCAAAGAAATACACTTAAACATACTATAAATAATTCAAAATGAAATTCTCAAAGATGTCCAAGTTAACCACATGAAGGTAGGAAAAAATAAAAAGAGAAACAAGAGGGAACAAACAAAAAACAAAAATAAAATGGCAGACTTAAGCCTTACTCTATCAATAATTACATTATGTGTAAATGATCTAAATACAATAATTAAACAACAGATATTGGTAAACAAAAAAAAACATGACCCAAATATATGCTATTTAAAAGAAACTCACTTCAAATACAATGACGTGTGTAGGTTGAAAGCAAAAGGATAGGAAAAGATATATTGTGCAAACATTAATCAAATAAATGCAGGAGTGGTTATATTAATATCAGATAAAATAGGCTTCATTAAGAAAATTACCAGGGACAGAGAAGACATTACATAATGATAAAAGGGTCAACCCACCAAGAAGACAGAGCAATCCTAAAAGTGTGTGCACCAAACAGAACTGGAAAATATGTTAAGCAAAAACTGATAAAACTGAATGGGAAAATAGACAAATTGACAGTTATAGTTGAAGCTTCAACACTTCTTTCTCAGCAATTGATAGAACTAGATGAAAATCAGCAAGAAGACAGAATCAACACCATTACACAACAGGATTTAATAAACATTTATATAACATTAACCAACAACAGCAGAATACACATTCTTTTACGTGCCCAGAGAACCTATGCCAAGACAAACCATATTCTGGGCCACAGAAACCTCAAAATCAATGAAAGCAAAAATTGGTTCTTTGAAAAGTCAACAAAATTAACAAACCTTGCCCTACCAGGTTTGGCTCGGTGGATAGAGCGTCGGCCTGCGGACTGAAGGGTCCCGGGTTCGATTCCGGCCAGGGGCGCGTGCCCGGGTTGCGGGCTCGATCCCCAGTGTGGGGCGTGCAGGAGGCAGCCAATCAATAATTCTCTCTCATAATTGATGTTTCTGTCTCTCTCTCCCTCTTCCTTCCTCTCTGAAATCAATAAAAATATATTTTAAAAAAATTAACAAACCTTTAGCTAAATTGATCTTTAAAAAAGGGAGAAGACAAATTAATGAAATCAGAATGAAATATGAGATATCACTAACGACATCTTGCTAATAATAAAAGTGATGATAAGGGAATACTGTGAACAATTGTATGCCAACAAAGTAGATAGATGAAATGGACAAGTTCCTAGAAACACAAACTACCAAACCTGACTCAGTAAGAATCAGGAAATCTGAATGGATATATAACAAGTTAAGATATTGAGTTAGTCATATTAAAAACTTCTAACAAAGAGAAGTCTAGGACCAGATGTCTTCACTAATAAGTTCTACCAAATGTTAAAAGAATAACAAACATCAATCAATTTTAAACACACACAAAAAATAGAGGAGGGAGGAATACTTCCTAACTCACTCTACGAGGCCAGAATTGCCCTGATCCAAAGTCAGACAAAGATACCACAAGAAAACAACAACCAATAATTCGTATAAATAGAGATGCAAAAAGACTCAACAATATATTAGCAAACTGAATTCAACAACATACAAGAAAGATGATCTAACATGACCAAATGAGATTTATTCCAGGAATGCAAAATTGTTTTAACATCCAAATATTAACTAATATAGTACACCATTTGACAGAATCAAGAACAAAAACAATGATTATCTCAATAGACACAGAAAAAAGCATTGGACAAATCCAGCATCCTTTCTTTTTTCGTTTTTAATATATATTTTTATTGATTTCAGAGAGGAAAGGAGAGGGAGAGAGAGATAGAAACATCAATGATGAGAGAGAATCACTGATTGGCTGCTTCCTACAAGCCCCCCTCCCCCACTGGGGATAAAGCCCACAACCCAGGTATGTGCCCTTGACTGGAATCAAACTCGGGACCCTTCAGTCCGCAGGCCGGCGCTCCATCCACTGAGCCAAACCAGCTAGGGCCAGCAGCCTTTCTTGATAAAACACAGCAAACAAGGAATAGACGGGCTCTTCCATCTAACAAAGGGCAGCTACAATGATGAAAGACTGAACATTTTCTCCCTAAGATCAGGAACAAAACAAAGATGTCTGCTCTCATTACTTCTATTTAATTGTACTAGGGATGTGCCCACAACCAAGGAACCCGCCCTTGACCAGAATCAACCCCAGAACCCTTCAGTCTGCAGGCTGACGCTCTATCCACTGAGCCAAACCAGCTAAGGCTTGTTGCTATTTTAGATTGTGTCTTTTAAAAATTGAAATCTTCTGATTTTTGCTAATGTATAAAATGCAAATTAATTTCACTTTGAATCCAGCACCCTTAGTTAATGCTAACAATTTATTTGTAGATGCTTTTGGGTTTTCCATGTAGATAATCATATCATTTGCAAATAATGAGAGTTTTGTGTTTTTCTTTCCAAACCCTGTACCTTGTATTTCCTTTTCTTGTTTTACTGCACTGGCTAGGATGTCCAATGGAGCACATTGTGTAGCAGTCTCCCCACCTGGTAGGGATAATTCATCATTATGTTGTTTGCTGTAGTTTCTTAATAGATTCCTTTATTCTATTAGCTTTTATTCCTATTTTTGTTCTCTGAAATTTTTTTTATTATGAATGAATTTAATTTTATTGGATAGGTGTGTGTTTTTTTTGCATCTATTAAAATATTACTGTGGTTTTCTTTATTCTGTTAATATGGTGAGTCACATTATGTGATTTGATGCTACACCAACTTTGCATTCTAGGGATAAACCGACTTGGCTATGATAACTTATTTTTCTATAATTGGATTCAGTTTATATAAATGTTCATGAGTGAGATTGACTAGTAATTTTATTTTTTGTCCTGTTCTTGTTCAGTTTGCATATCAATATTATATTAGCCTTGTAAAAATGAGGTATGTATTTCCTATTTCTCTATTTTCTGAAATAAGTTGTATACGACTGGAACGATCTGTTTCTTGAAAGGTAGAATTTGCAAGCAAAGCTATTTTTTAAAAAAAATATTTTTATTGATTTCAGAGAGGAAGGGAGAGGGAGAGAGAGAGAAACATTAATGATCAGAGAGAATAATTGATCAGCCACCTCCTGCACGCCCCACACTGGGGATCAAGCCCGCAACCCAGGCATGTGACCCAACCGGAATCGAACCCAGGACCCTTCAGTCCACAAGCCAACACTCTATCCACTGAGCTAAACCGGCTGGAGTGCTAGCAAAGCTATTTGAACATGAGGGAGGGGTGGATTTCAAAATACTGATTACATTTCTTTCATTGTAAGACAATTAAAATTTTTTAAATTCTTTTGGACTCCATTCTGGAAAACAGTTTATCTGTTAGGCATACAGTTGACTAATAGCCTCTTACATTTCTGTTCACTTGCTGGCTCATCTATGGTTAAATCTCCTTTGTTTTCCTAGTGTTTTCATTTGTGCCTCCTCTTTTTCTTGTTCATATTACTAGAAGTTTGGCTTTGTGTTTGTATTTCCAACAAGTCAATTTTGGGCTTTGCTGCCTTAAATTGTATTTCATCTGATATTAACACAGCTCACAAGTTCACTCTTGGTTAGTCTTTGCATGGTATACCTTTCTCTCATGACCGTCAATATTGTGGGTTTTGTTTTTTTACTTTGTAGGAGGGTCTTCTGTAATTTTAGAGGCTGGATCTTCACCCTACAATGTGACAATCTTCCTGTATCTAGAGCATTTGATCCCTTTACATTTTCCATCATTACAGGTATATTAGGATTCACTTCTAACAGCTATGTCCAAGCACCCCTTGCCCAGACTCCACCTTTCTGTCTTCTTTTAGATTAATATTTTTTATTTTTCTTATTCTCTTTTCGCCCTTTTACCTGTTTGGAAATGATACCTTCTGTGTCTATTTCAGTGGTCACCTTCTAAAAGGTAATAACCTCTAAGATTAGCATCTTTGCCCTCTTCCCCCAAAACACCAACCTTAGAATGTTTTAAGCCTGTCACCTGCTGCCAGCTCCCATGCTATTGTCCCTAGTGCCCTGTGGTTGCTCCGTATACTCAGGACTAGTGTGCAGGGTGTACGGGAGAGGATCCCCGCAACCCCTCCTCAGACGGTGGCCACACCCAGCTCTCCAGACAGAGAGCCAGGAGCAGGAAGCAGCTGTAAACACAGACCAGGCACCCACACTGTTCCCAGGAGCTGGTCCTCTGATCCTATCTCTGCTTGACCTGCCTTTGTTAAACCCTGGGGACTTGGCACTCAGGCCAGGGTTTGCCCAAACAAGGAGTGAGTCAGAGCTGGACATCCAGGGCCAGGCTGACCACGCCAAGGATGTGAGGACACTGCCCTGGCCCTTAGCTCTTCCCAGAATCAGGAGGATGTCGTATCTCCCGACCCACCTGCCTGCCCAAGGAGACTGGCAGGGTCTACTAGACTCTAGAGTGTGCAAACTCATTCCTCCACTGCCCTTGTTCACCCCTGCAAACACCCTCTTCTCTTTATACTTTCATCAAAGCGGCAGCACCAGAATGCCCTTGTGACTGGCCTTGGCTGGGTCTGACTCCTGCAGCAAATGCTTGCCCAACTGAACATCCACACAGCTAAGGATGCTGCCTCAGACTGTGTCTTCTCCTGCTCTCATTCCAGATTCCACAGACTGAGTGATGGGGTGGGGAAGAGCTGGGCAGATAGGAAACTGCCACCTACCTGGGAGACTGGGAAGTTGTGGAGAGAGACTGCCCTTAAAGAGAGTGCAAGCATGCCCACAACGAATATTTTTATGGCCCAGCCAATATAACGGTATGTAAGAAACGTTTTAATAAAAATTTTGTAACTTAATTTTTACAATATCCTGTTATACATAATTATTAATAACAAACTACAATGTTCACTAATGACTGATTACTATAATCGTGTTGCATTCATTTCCCTTACACACCTTACTTGCAGGCGCACCATTTCTCCCCACTAATATTAACAGCGAATATTTTAGCAGCCGATTGCCACGTCATTAGTCTTGTACTGACTTGTTTGGTGTGCGCTTTCAGAGAACAAGAAAAATAGCTTTATTTGCATTACGCTTCTTAATTTGGGCAGTTATTCAGTGTCTAGTAAGTTAATGTTTAAGAAAAAACATTAATTTTTATTAAAATGTTCTATTATTTTATGTTAATGATTACTCATTTATTTCAGCCCTTTGTATTCAGCATGTCTCTATCGAAATAAACCTATGTTTCTATGAAAATTGAAGCTTTTGTTTTTTTGAAGCCCACAGAAACTTAAACCTTGTGTATTTGGCCTGTGTTAGCCTTTGAGTTTGACATGCTTGGTTTAGAGCAGTGGTTCTCAACCTGTGGGTCACGACCCCTTGTGGGTTGAACGTCCCTTTCACAGGGGTCGCCTAAGACCATCGGAAAACACATATATAATTACATATTGTTTTTGTGATTAATCACTATGCTTTAATTATGTTCAATTTGTAACAATGAAAATACATACTGCATATCAGATATTTACATGACGATTCATAACAGTAGCAAAATTACAGTTATGAAGTAGCAACGAAAATAATTTTATGGTTGGGGGTCACCACAACATGAGGAACTGTATTAAAGGGTCGTGGCATTAGGAAGGTTGAGAATCACTGGTTCAGAGGAATGAGTAGAGTTCACCGGGGTGAAGGTGGAAATAGACATTCCTAAGCAAGAGCAGTAACAGTAGCAGCGTGATGGGGGGAAGGGATGGGACACAACAATAGAACAACTGAAGCCCCACCCTCACCCCCAGATGCTATGTGATGCTGGGAAGAGATCTCACAGGAACAAAGCCAAGAGCCCAGGTTTTCAGGAAGTTAATGTTTCCCAGAAGCGACCATTCCACTGTGGTCACATGGCCACATCTAGCTGTCTGGAAAGATGAAATGTAGTCTTTCAGCTGAGTGGCCACAGACTCAGAAGTCAAGGGGCCTCCTAGTCTCAGAGGAAAGGGACCATCCCCAGCCACCTGCTGGGCTCTGAGGGCCCGTGGATCTCAGGGCCAGAGAAGCAGAAGTGAGTCAGAGACTCTGGACCTAAGATAGCGTTCAAGATGGCAGACAGAACCTACCTACAGCACTCTTCTTCCTCCTACTATAGAATGTCCCACTGCATCTAACAGTAAAGATGTTGAAAGCTAATAAACCCATTCATAAGTTTTAAGAGGCTTTGAAGAGTTTTTAGAAGAGAGGAAGGAGACAGGGTGAGACGGAAAGATAAACCAGGATGGAGGTAAATGTTAACCCCAAGTGCAGATGAGGAGCCATGACCCGGGAAGAAGGAGGGCTGCAGCTTCCAGTTGAGCCTTAGCAGCCACTTTGTCCCTCCTCAGTACATGCATAAATACATCATGGCATGTCCACAAAGGGGAATATTATGCAGCTGTAAAAATGAGCAAAGTGGAGCAACACACTTGTGTTAATTTTATAGATGCAATGTTGGGTGAGAGGTACAAGATCCCAAACTGTATTTATATATGACTCCGTAGTAGACTGTGCTTTCCAAAGATGTCACAAAAGCAGATCTATCCAATGTCCTATTGCACATTCTCTTCTTTTAAAAATTAAATTAAAAAATTTAAATTGTAGTAAATTGCACATAATTTTAAATTTACCATCTTAATCATTTTCAAGTGTACACTTCAGCAACATTAAGTATATTCACATTGTTGTGCAACCATCACCACCATCCATCTCCAGAACTTCTTCATCTTCCCAAACTAAAACTCTGTACTCGTTAAAAAAAACCCTCCCTGTTCCTCCTGGCCCCTGGCAACCACCAATCTACTTTCTGTCTCTATGAATTTGACTGCTACATTCATAGGGATCTTGATCTATATTTTTCTTGTGAAGTCTCTATCTTTGGGAGCAAGGTAATTGGCTTCTTAGGATGAGTTAGGAAGTGTTCCCTCCTCTTCTATATTTCGGGAAAAGTTAGAGAAAGATTGGTGGTAATTCTTTAAACACTTGGTAGAATTCACCAGTGAAACCATCTGGTCCTGGGCTTTTTTTGGTGTGTGTGTTAGAAAATTTTTATTACTAAAATTCATAAAATTTGGGAAGATTTCAGCCTTTAGTTCTTATTGAGAATCAGCTGTTTTTCTTGAATAAATCTTCCCCAGTTTGCCACAAGCTTTTGATTAATTTCCAGAGTTCAAAAGAAGTTGATCCTGACAATTTTTGCCCATGTTTTAAAAAAATATATATTTTTATTGATTTCAGGGAGGGAGGGAGAAACATCAATGATGAGAGAGAATCATTGATCGACTGTCTCCTGCACACCCCACACTGGGGATAGAGCCGAAACCCAGGCATGTGCCCTGACTGGGAATCGAACCATGACCTCCTGGTTCATAGGTCAACCCTCAACCACTGAGCCACGTTGGCCAGGCACACCCATGTTTTTATTGTTTTTATAGAGGGATGGAATGTGGAGTTCCTTTCTCCTCTATTTTTGTTGACATCATTCCTTGGTTCAATACATACAAGAGCATACAATAGCACCTTAACTGATAAGAGATTTATTTAGTTACTAGAGGCCTGATGCACAAAATTCGTGCAAGGGGCTCGGCCCTCGCAGCTGCGGTGGCTGCCTTGGCCCTTGCAGCCCTGGCTTTGTCCGGAAGGTCATCCATATGGTCGTTCCACTGTTCGGCCATCTGGTCTAATTAGCATATTGCGCTTTTATTATTATAAAGGGAGACATTAAGATGATGGTTCTTAAACTGTAGGGTACATATGAATTAACTGGAGGTGATGATTATAAGTACATATTCCTAGGTCCCACCACAAATCCTGATATTTTTGCCAGGGCCTGGGAATCTGCATTTAAGACAGTCACTCAGAGGGCCCTCTTTGGAAGCACTGGATTCGCAGGACTAAGTGTAATAACAAGACAGTTGGGAGGTTGAGAGGAAGAGAGGTCATGTAAATGTGTTCATTTCACATTTTTCATAGAATAGAGCCAAGAGAAACTGTCCAGCAGTTGAGAAATCAAGACATGGGGTTCATGCTTTAGATTTATGGAGGTAACCATAGTAAGAAGTGGAAATAGAAATGGTGAAGAGAGGAGACCTCCAGAGAGAGGACTGAGGAGAGATGGGGCCACTTTGACATTTTAATTTATAGTTTGAACTTTCTTTATCAAATACAGCTGTTATGTTTATGATAAAACAAATGCAAACAAAAGTAATTGGGAAGTCAGTAGGAGGGGGCTACTGGCCAACAACCCTGACTTGCCGCCTTGGCACCTCAGCCAGCCTGGCCCCAGCTACCTGCCATCTACCGGCTAACAACTGTGGTTGCACTATGCAGCCTGGCCCCTCAGGAAAGGAGCCACCGAGCAGGTCTCCTCTCCTTTAGCTCAGACCACACCCTGGCCACCTCACTCCAGAGAAGTAAGCCCTGGCAACAAGATGAAGAGAACACTATAATCCAAGGAAGTCAAGAGCTGCAACTTGGAGTTGTAGAGGCTGCAAGAATCTTCCCAAGGTCACAGAGTGACCCAGTCCTTCCCCAAACCGGTAGTCTTTGAGGCTTAAGAACATAAGCATAAAATCAAAAGCAAACTTTGCTTGGAAGCTGGCTGTGGGCTGTTGGCTTAACTTACACCATGGATTCATCAGCTAACTGTTTCAGAGGTCTGGGCAGGGGGCCACCTGACAGGATGTGCTGAGGAGCCAAAAGGGGATGGCTACTTCTGGGGGAGGGATGGGCGATGACAACCGTGCCCCTGGACAGTGGAGAGATGTGGTTCAGGGCTGTTTTTGGGTGAAGGTTATCTGGACCGCGCAGCTAAAGCTCTCCGGTCCAAAGCAAATGCCAGAGACTCATTGTCCTTTCCACAGTGGAGGTATTTCTCCCTTTCCAAACATCCTGTGCCAGCATGGGAAATGCCTCCAAACAGAGAAGTAGATAAAGCTCTTCTCCGTGGAGCCCAGAATCCACACCAGGGCAGGGATGGGGAGGAGGGTATCAGTGGAAGGTGGAGTTCTGGGACCCCAGCCTTCTGATATCCCAGGTAAGCTGACACTATGCTCAGATGAGCTGAACAAAGGACTTAGGGAGTTGGTGTTTGGGGGTTTCTCACAGTGCCATGAATGCCACTATAGCAGGAGGCTTCTCAGAAGAAACAGCACAGGAGCTGGGCCTGTACTGGGAAAGCTTTGGATGCAGGAAGGCAGAGGAGTGCCCCTGCCTTACTTTAATGGGCAGGAAGGTGCAGTGACATACCCATCTCTCAGGCTAACCTTGCCTCTTGCTCTCTGGGTTTCCTGAAATGAGCTCTGGGAGGGGGAGGAACCCCACAGGCAACACCAATTATGACCCCACTTGGAGGCCCCTGCCAGCTCATTGTCCACAAGCAAAAGCTATCTATCTTTAAAAAGGAATTCACACCTTTGCTAGTGTAAGTTCTGCTTTCATCCCTGGCTTCGGGAGTGGGGAGAACCAGCTCTGTTCTTCTTCGGTTCTTCGCGAGGTGGAGGTCAGCATCTCCCACCTTTAGCTTCTTTACCTACCTGCCAAATGGGTGGGTAGATGTGTCCCAGGTGTCATCAGCACAGTGACAAAAGGAATTCAGGCTGAGCAGTCAGTAATGTAATGACAGCAGCAGCAAACACCTGGCACCTCATGGTGTGCCTGGCATTATTCAAGTGATGGGACATATTCGACTCTCCAATTCTGCTCTCTGTTCTGATGTGTGGGTTTCCCCCCCGCCACTGAGCAGTTCTGGGACACCAGTTGGTGTCCTACAATTTAATTCAATTCTGACACTATCTGCCTGTAAATAGAACCAAATTCCACAGGTTGAGGGCTCAGTCCAAGAAGACTATCCCCACTTCAGATGCCAATCACAAGTCCAGGTTGTCACCTTTGCTTTTGACCATCTGGCTATAAATGAGAGGTTCCCACGACTTGCTCCTTGAGTTTGATTAATTTGCTAGAGTGGCTCTCAGAACTCAGAGAAACATTTGCTTACTAGGTCACTGGTTTATCATAAAAGGCTATAGCTCAGGAACAGCCAGATAGAAGAGATGCACAGAGCAAGGTATTGGGAAAGGATGTGGAGCTTCCATGCCCTCTGAACACACCACTCTTCTCTAATCCCCACGTGTTCACCAACCCAGAAGTTCTCCTAACCCTCTCCTTTGGTTTTTCATAAAGGCCTCATTAGATAGGCATGATTGATGAAATCAATGGCCTTGAAAAATGCATTATTATATATGAGTAATGCATTATATGCTCTGCAAGTGGTTTGTTTATTATACTAAATTTAATGACAAATGCAATCAAATGACTAGATTATCTCATCTCGGAGGTATAAATTGCTCTAATTGTTGCCTTCAATCAATACCTGTCAAATTCCCCATGCCTCCCTTTAATCATATTTTGGGCAGATCTTGTAACTTTCCAATGCCTAGCAGTTATTCAAAGTACAGCCGGTTCAGTCTCAAATACCGGGTAAAACTCTGCCCACTCTCACCACCAGCTGGGTATACTGCATAGGACACAAGAGAAAGGTGGGGTGTGGCTGCCTCTGGATCCACAATCCTACATTCCTTTCTTAGGATTTCACTTCTCTGATCTTGGGTCATGCAAGATGAATTAGGGAAAAGAGCAAATATATCTATACCTAAAGGCTCACTGCTTGTAGTTTTTTCTCAGGCCAACACTAATTGGCTTTTTAAAAAATTGAGGTATACTTCACTTACAACAAAGTTTACCAAGTTTAAATGTACAATTCAGTGAGTTTTGACAAATATGTAGCCCTGTAAACACCACCACCACAATATGATAGAGTTCACTCTGTGCTCCTTTGTACTCAGTCTTCTCCCTCCACTCCCAACCTCAAACAACATATCTGCTTTCTATAACAATAGTTTTGCCTTTTAAGAATGTCATTATCAATGGAATTTTACAATATGCAGCCTTTGATTTCTGGCTCTTCCACCTAGCTTAACCAATTTCAGATCCATCCATGTTGTTGCATATATCAGTAGTTTCTAATTTTGAGTAGGATTACATCGTATGGACCTATTGCAATTTGTTTACCTATCCATTAATTGATAGACATTTAGGCGGTTTCTAGTTTTTGACTATTATTAATAATGCTTCTATTAACATTTTAGTACAAGTCTAGTATGGAATGTTTTCATTTCTCTTGGGTAAATAACTAGGAGTGGGAGTGCTGGGTTGAATGGTACGTGTATGACAACCTCGTAAGAAACTACCCAAATGCTTCCAAATTGGTTGTATCATTTTGCACTCTTACCAGCAGCGTATCCCAGTTGCTTTCCATCATCACCAATACTTGCTGTTGTTGTATCATTTTGCACTCTTACTAGCAGCGTATGAGAATCCCAGTTGCTTTCCATCATCACCAATACTTGCTGTTGTCAGTCTTTAAAATGTTGGCCATTTGGATGGATGTGCACTGCTTTACTGGTGTCTCATGTGGCTTTGTGTTTCCCTAGTGACAGATGACAGCTGAGCATCCTTCGTGTATTTATTTGCCATTTGTGTATCTTCTTGGTGACATATCTGCTTTGTTTGTAGTTTTATTGTAGGGTTGAGTGAGCTCTTTATGAAGTTTGGGTAGAAGTCTTTTACCAGATACGTGTTTTGATTTCCTCCCGTTTTGTGACTTTGCCTATCATTTTCTTAATGGGGTCTTTTTAAAAATTAATTTTCTTCAGGTTTACTGAGGTATCCTATATAATAAAAGGCTAATATGCAAATTGTCCCCTCCACCAGGAGTTCTACAGGGAGTTTGACCAGGGGGCTGGCTGCCAGCCAACCTCAGGCAGCCCTTTACATAAATAACATTCACCATTTAGGGTGTAGAATTCTACCACCACAATCAAGATAGGAAACATTCCCATCACTCTCCGCAAATGCCCCCGCTACGCTCTTCTGGCAGGTCTGGTTCTGCAGCCTTTTAATGAGCTCTGGGTGCAGATACGTAAGGGATTCTCTTTACTGCAGGACACTAAGTGCCTCCAGGTCAGCTTTGTGCCCTGACTCATAAATTCCATGGTAACAGGAAGAGGCCCATTAAACGCCTTGTCACACACAGCTCTAATAAAAACAGCAATAATAACACCAAACCCCCACAGAGTGCCTTCCAGGCACCCATCTCATTCTCTACTAACAACAACGCATTTGAACTTCATTCCCTGTGAAGTGTGCTCACTGGCCCCAAGTTCCACCTGAGGAAACCGAGGCACAGAGGAGGTAAACTGCCCGGGCTCTCAGGGCGAGCGGGCCACGGAGCTGTGACGCTACCTCGGGGCGGGGGGGTCTGGCTCCAGGGCACACTGCCAGGCTCCCCGAGGGAGAGGCCGACTGAAACCACTCGCAAAGCCCTCGATCCCGCCCGCCGCGTGTCGGGTGAAATGTATACGAATCAGGAAGTCAGTGGTCAGGGAGCGGGGAGAAGGTATACATCGTGCCTGCCGTCTCTGTCACTACCGAGCACCTCACACACCCTTTGTGGGGGGTGGGGAGGGGAGCGCCATGCATCCCTACCTCCAGGCACCGAGTCCACTCGCCCGCTGCAGCGTTGGAACACCCCGCGGCCTGTCC
>NW_005367694.1:2549375-2552730 GCF_000412655.1 Myotis brandtii
GCATGCGCGAGCGTGGGCCACGCATGTGCGTGGCGGGTGCGCAGGGGGCCACGCCCCCAAGTTCTCCTATGGGCCGGGAATGGAGCGAATAGTTCCCGTCCTTCGAGTTTGGGAGGAACCAAACGCGGCTGGGCTTTGGCTTGGACGGACTTGAGTTCTCACGAACTCGGGGGCCCAGGCGGAACAGCTGGCGACCACTCCAAAGCCCCCCGTGTTTCTCATCGCCCACTGTCACTGCCTTAAGTGCGGGGGTTTTGCTTAACGTGGGTGAATAAGATTTCTTTTCTTTTTAAAAATATTTTTATTGATTTCAGGGAGGAAGGGAGAGGGAGAGAGAGATAGAAACATCAATGATGAGAGAGGATCATGGGTCGGCTGCCTCCTGCACGCCCCACACTGGGGATGGAGCCCACAACCCAGGCGTGTGCCCTGACCCGGAATTCAACCGAGACTTCCGGGTTCATGGGTCGACCTCAACCACGGGCCACGCCCACCAGACCTGGGTGGATAAGATGTCTCATCCTGTGGTCGCGGTCCCAGCTGGGTCCAGCACCGTGGCTTTGGGCCAGGCACGTCATATTCCTGGAGCTCTTTATTCCCATTGTTAAAACGAGCAGGGTGCGCAAGTGTTCAACACCGCAAATTATTAAATTGAAGGAAACGTGGTGGCCGCTTGACCAACTCATGCACACGCTCGCATTGGGTGCGGCAGCGTGTGCTTGGCCTGGCTCACCTGCGGGGGTGGCGTAAGGGACAGGGTTGCCGGGACCTCGTCCAAGACCACGTGCTGAAATGAGCAGTGTGCACAGGGCAATAGAGGGCAGAGTGAAAGCCAGGCCAGGCCGTGAGTGACTTCTGCGTGGGAGGAGGGAGAGTCAGTGCAGGTTTCACCCATGACCTCTGAACAGGGCCTGGAAGGATGAGATGGAAGTGGGGGTGCTCCCGGCAATGGGGATGCCCTCAAGCCTGCACAGCCTACTGATGCGTCTGGAGAGTTCTGGGAATGGCTGCCAGACTAGTGTTGGGCATGTGGGGAGACACCAGGTCGACTTGGTGGGGGTTGGGAGGAAGAGGGCGGAGGGTCTTCAGAGCCCCGGTAGGCAGTGGAAGGCTGCAGAAGGTCTTCGGGCTTGGAGCTCACAGCAGATGAGTGTTTCAGTGAAGTGACTCTGTCAGGAACCAGACAGGAAGGGTAATTGTACAAAGGGGATTTTGGAGGAAGGAAGTTAATCTCATAGTCCCTGGAGTGATGAGGGCCTAAGCCTGGGAGTGCAGTGGGGATGGGGCTGGAAGCAGGATTTTAGAGAGATTTTAGAGATAATAACTGAACACTTCATTGGCTTCCCATCACAGCTGAGTCTAGGATGACTCCTGGGTCTGGAAAACCCCCCAGGGATTGAGTCATTAAGACATTTGATTTTCTACCAAGTGTAGACCTTGTTCCAGGCACTCCGATCGGAAGATAAAACAGTCCTAGCCTGGTGACAGTGTGCTGGCTGGCGGGAACAGAGCACTGGCATGTGTCTGAACGGCCGTGGCAATGCCATGTTCAATCATGATGTTTGGGACTGGACCATCTCTAAGCTCTTCCCTGGTGCTATAGCTTCTGGCGATTGCCTGAGTGCTTCCATTTCTGTGTATAGAGGGAGCAGACTCGGTGGTGCTCTGCCAGGAGCCTGCCTTCTCTCAGTACACAGCGCGTGTTTTCAAAGTATCTTGTATTAGTTAGGTGCATAACAGCAAAACAGTGACTTTTATTATTTCTTATCACCATTCTTCAGAGTAGACTAATTGTAACCTCCTTTTATAGTTGAGGAGATTAAAGTGCGAAGATATGAGGTGCCTTGCCAGAGGCTACACAGTTATCTGAAGGACTTTTTCTTTTCCGTAGCTGTAACCCAGAAGTATTCCGTAGCTAGTCAGATCAATGTCAATAACAAATTAATGTTTTTGTAAAAAGGAAGTTACAACAATTTATCCAAGGGTAACTTATCAATAACCTTGGAGTTTTTCCATCATAATTTTAAACTAAATTTAAAAACTTGGAAGGCTAATAAAAATAGTTGTTAATGTTTATTGAGTACTTCATAGTAAGGTGGAGTAAGGTTGGAGTAGAGTGGGGTGGGGTAAGGTTAGAATGAGGGAGTAAGTTGGAGTGGGGTAGAGTAAAGTGGAGTGAGGTCGAAGTGATGTTGAAATGAGGTTGGAATGAAGTGGAGTAAGATGGGGTGAGGTGTGAAGTAAGATTGGAGTGAAGCCCTGGCTGGTTTGGCTCAGTGGATAGAGCATCGGCCTCTGGATTGAAGGGCTAATGTTTATGAGTACTTCATAGTAAGGTGGAGTAAGGTTGGAGTGGAGTGGGGTAAGGTTAGAATGAGGGAGAAGTTGGAGTGGAGCAGAGTAAAGTGGAGTGAGGTTGGAGTGATGTTGAAATGAGGTTGGAATGAAGTGGAGTAAGATGGGGTGAGGTGTGATGTAAGATTGGAGTGAAGCCCTGGCTGGTTTGGCTCAGTGGATAGAGCATCGGCCTCTGGATTGAAGGGTCCCAGGTTCGATTCTGGTCAAGGGCACATGCACAGGTTGCAGGCTCAATCCCCAGTAGGGAGCATGCAGGAGGCAGCCGATCAATGATTCTCTCTCATCATTGATGTTTCTATCTCTCTCTCCCTCTCCCTTCCTCTCTGAAAGCAATAAAAATATATTTAAAAAAAGAGATTGAACTGAGGTGGAGTAAGGTTGAAGGTGAGATAGAGTGAGGTTAGGAAAGTTGGGATGAGGTGGTTTCTATCTCTCTCTCCCTCTTCCTTCCTCTCTGAAAGCAATAAAAATATATTTTAAAAAAAAGATTGAACTGAGGTGGAGTAAGGTTGAAGGGGAGATAGAGTGAGGTTAGGGAAGTTGGGGTGAGGTGGAATAAGGTTGGGATGAGGTGGGTTGAGGGTGGGGTGAGATGCAGCAAGGGTGGTGAAGAGGAGCAAGTTTGGGGTGTGGTGGAGTAGTCTTGGAATAGGTTGGAATGGGGTTGGGGTGAGATGGAGTGTGTGGTTGGGGTAGTTGGAGTAAATTGTAGGTGAGGTGGAATAAGGTTGGAGGAATGTGGAGTAAGGTTGGGGTGAGTTGGAGAAGAAGTTTGGGGGAAGTGGAGTAAGGGTGAGGAGGAATGAAGTTGAGGAATGAGGTGGAGTGAGGTTAGGGTGAGATTGGGGTGAGGTGGAATGAATGGCCCAAGAGCTGTTGGTCAGTGAGAAGCAGAACCCAATTTTGAACTCAGTATGTTAGGCCCAGAACCTCAGTTCTTTTTCTTTTTCTTCTTTTTTTACATATATTTTATTGATTTTTTTACAGAGAGGAAGGG
>NW_005367694.1:2552947-2582668 GCF_000412655.1 Myotis brandtii
CAACCAAGGTACATGCCCTTGACTGGAATTGAACCTGGGACCTTTCAGTCCACAGGCCGACACTCTATCCACTGAGCCAAACCGGTTAGGGCAGAACCTCAGCTCTTGACCAGTAGGCACCTAGCCCCTTATCAGATGTGTCTTTGAGATCTTGCTATGAACAGTGGTAATTCAATGGCCAAAGTTAACTTGTAAGGGTTCACACCCTTAAAGGGTTGCAGGCCTTCTCTCACCCTTCTTGTTGTTCAAGCAAAATAAGCGGCTGAACTTGCCATCACTGAAATGGGAATTTGCTGGAGGAGTTGAGGGCCCGTGCCCACTGTGCAGCGGAGGCAGTAGGTAGCCTTGGCCTCTGCCCTGGGAGGGAACTCAGGTACTGAGCTGGCTTCCCCAGGGGGCAGCAGCTGTTCAGGGAATGGTGTTGGAGTGAAAGCTCCCACTCGGGGAGAATGACTTGGCTTGTACACAGAAGATAACTTTCCTAAATTCAGTTTTGTGGGTGTTTTTTTTTTTTTTCTGAAAAATAAGATACAGTGACCCAAACACCTCTGAGTTCCTCAAATTCTGGCTTAATCCGGGAAGGCTGAGGCCCACCTGTCTTCCATTGCCCGATCTTACGGAGTGCCTGTCACTTCCCGGTCTCTCAGGTGCAATGGCAGTGGGGATGGAGCACAGGTAGCGATTGGGGTGGCTGGGGCACCACTTGGAGCAGGAGCTGGGGCAGAGGGAGGGCGGGGATCGCTGGTTCAGTGTGGGCCACAGGTGAGGACAGGCTCAACCTGGTTTCTCCACAGTCATCCGTGCAGCATCCCGCTCGCTGCACCTGGCCAAGAGAGTTATTTAGAAGCAATCATGTGATCTGGATTGATAAGTGGGTATGGCATTGGTGCTAATAAATCTCTGAACTTATTAATGATTTTTTTAAAACCTTTCATGTGCTCCAACATGTTGACTGTTAAAAAAAAATCTTATTAGTGGAGGGGAGCTATGAGGGGGGGGAAAAAGAGGAGCATCTGTAATAATCTGAACAATAAAGATTTATTTTTAAAAAACCTTATTACTTAAAACCTAGTTTTCCTTCAGACAAAGATGGGCCTTTGGCATGTGGGATTCTTGCCCGAGGAGATAATGAAGACTCATGTCATAGCCCTCTCGCCTCCAAAGTGGTGGTTGCCAAGACTAACAGCTGTGAAATGATTTGTGACTCTTGAGGATAAACATATTTGTCCCTTTTCATTGTACGACCAGCACGTGCTAGCCGTGCCTCTTTGTCACTGTGCTTTGCTCTCCCGACTGTATTTTTTAGGCTAGAAGGGGACTTCGAAACCATGGCGTCGTTTGTTTTCTTTGGGATCTGGGTTTTGAGTTTGGGCCCCACTTTCGGACAGGCCTCGGCCGCTCAGTCTCTGCGAGCTCGGGCTTTCCTGTTTTTGTCATTCTCGGGTTGTTCCATAGGCCCGCTTTGTGTAGGGGAGAAAAATACCCGCGAAGGAAGCTTCCCAGAGGGTGACCAGGTGCACAGTTCAGCCAAGTAGGTGACTCTGCGGGACGCTTCTCTTTGTGTTTGTTCATGTCGGGAAGGGTGTGGCAGCGTGCCGGGAGAGACTCGGCTCGCAGCCAAATAACTTTACCACCTGAGGTTCAAGGCGCCTATTCTGAGGGGTCCAGCCTGGGCTGCTTGAGAACCCAAGCCCGTGGGGAGCACCCGGCCCCGATGGCGCTCACCGTGTACGTGTTCCTCTGAGTTGATACACAGAGCTCCTCCCATACGTGCATTTATGTGTATCAGAGCGTGTCTGTGTCCATACTGAAGTTTTTTGTGGGCAGAACAAGAGAAAACAAGAGAGAAGAAAGGTTTGAGGGGTGGAGAGAAAAATGGCAGCACATCGAGAGTTATTGAAGCTGGATGATGGCCACATCGGGGTTCATGATATTCTCCTCTCTGTGAGCTGGGATCCCAGGGCTGAGTCCAGGGCCAGGCGTCTGGGACCGGACACCCAGCAGACGAGACCTGATGAGTCACAGCCGCCTCAGAGCTCAGGTCAGTCAGGCTCAGATGGCAACTGACCCGAGGACGGCAGCGGCCAGGGATGGGAGCTCGTGGGACCTCTGGGTCCTGCAATCTTGAGAGACCTGGAACTTGAGCTCTCCGTGTCTGTTCTGGGCCTGGACACCCTCCTTCTTTGATGCGATCCACGGCCTGAAATTTCTATTGCTGGAAATTTTACCAGTTAGACCAGTGGTGTTCTCAAGCTTCCTAATGCCGCGACCCTTTAATACAGTTCCTCATGTTGTGACCCAACCATAAAATTATTTTTGTTGCTACTTCATAACTGTAATGTTGCTACTGTTAGGAATCGTCATGTAAATATCTGATACACAGGATGTATTTTCATTGTTACAAATTGAACATAATTAAAGCATAGTGATTAATCACAAAAACAATATGTAATTATATATGTGTTTTCCGATGGTCTTAGGCGACCCCTGTGAAAGGGTCGTTCGACCCCCAAAGGGGTCTCGACCCACAGGTTGAGAACCGCTGAGTTAGACGGTGGGTGCGTTGGCACCTTCTTAAGCTTTCCTGGAGGGTTTTGACATTTGTCTTCATTCATTCACATCTCAGGGCGAATTATTTTCATTCAGGCATCTTGTAGAAATCAGTTTAATGTGCCTGGTAGTGCCCAGCCACCTTAGTTTTGATAACTGGCCTCGGAACATAGTGAGAACCTGAATCTCTCAGTTGTCATGTCAGGGGCTGTGCTAGGGAAGCCCCGTGGGAAACATGAGCAAAGCCAGACAGAGCTTTCATCCAAGGACCTTCTCTCCAATTGTCTGTGAGATTAGCCACGACTCTAGGGATCATGCTGCTCTTCGCTCTGCTCTGGCCCACATTCGCCCAGTCACAGTCAGAGGCCCCAGGTGGCCATGGCCTTGGGGACCTACTGCTCCCCCCCTCCCACTGGCCCCCTTCGTCCACAGCAGACCAGGCACGCTCCTGCTTTGGGGCCTTTGCCCGGCTGTGCCTGCTGCTTGGCACAGGTCCCTCTCACTCCCCTCAAGTCTGCTCAGATGCTGCTTTCTCGGTTCCTGGGACAGGGCTTGATGGTGGTAGGCACCCAGGAAGTATCTGCTGGCAGAAGGAGTAAATGACTCGCCCTAACCAGTTTGGTTCAGTGGATAGAGCGTCAGCCTGCGGACTGAAAGGTCCCAGGTTTGATTCCAGTCAAGGGCATGTACCTTGGTTGCGAGCACTTCCCCAGGAGGGGGTGTGCAGGAGGCAGCTGATCAATGTTTCTCTCTCATCGATGTTTCTAACTCTCTATCCCTCTCCCTCCTCTCTGTAAAAAAATCAATAAAATATATTTTTTTTAAAAAAGAAGGAGTGAACGACTCTATTGTGAGTGTGGAAAGTCAGGGCCCCAGTGAAAGAGTTTCTGATCTTGCCCTGGCTGGAGTTGCTCAGTGGTTAGAACATTGGCCTGTGCACCGGAGGGTTGCAGGTTCAATTCTCAGTCAAGGGCATGTACCTGGGTTGCAGGCTCATCTCCGCCCCCAGTTGGGGCAAATGAGGGAGGCAACCAATCAATGTGTCTCTCACATCGATGTTTCTCTGTCTCTCTTCCCCTCTCCCCACTCCCTTCCACGCTCTCTGAAGAATCAGTGGGAAAAATATCCTCACTCCTTGGGCGAGGATTAAACAAAAAAAGAGTTGCTGGTCTTATTGTGCCTCAGGTTTCTTTTGCCAAGAGGACTGTTTGGCTTCTGTGTGCACCTGGCAGTTCTAACGCCGCTGCAGTTTGGGAGAAAAGGGGCCCTGAGAATTGGCCTCTGCCTCCTGGAGCCTCCTGCAGGGTGTGAGCCCTGAGCAAGGGGCTGGAGGCTGAGGGCCCTTCTCTCTGCCACAGCGGAGCCCAGCTCTGCTCCCCAAGGACAGCCTGTCCTTGGTACCTGTTGCCTACCAGCCTGTGCAGAGGGCCCCAACTAGGTTCTTCCTGTTTACCAGTTGGGGCCTCAAGGCCCCAGTTGGGTGGGGTTCTTTTTATCCCGTGGCAAATGGCAAGCTGTGGTTGAATGTGGTTAGTGATTAGTCAGGCCTGTGTGAAGGCAGGTGTCCACGTCTCGTGGGTCCAAGCCGCAGTCGGCCTAAGGCCTGCAAAGTCTCCTGCCCAGCCCAGCCTGACCAAGCCACACCCTGACCGCAGAGAGCCCCCAGCTCCCGAGGCCCACCCTCCCTCGGTCCTGCTCTCTGCTCTGCCCACACTTTGTGCCCCTGGCTCTCCCTTGTATGACACCTGCTCCCTGCTGCTCCTTGGTCACAGAAGAGGACCTGGTGCAGTGTAGTTTCCCAGTAAATATGTGTTGAGTGAGCAAATATGTAGAGTTCATATGTAAGACTTTTCCTGGCCTAGTTCAGCTAGAGTAGGGTTGAGTCCGTTCTGCTGAGATGATCACTCTTGTTTTTGTTCAGAGAGAGCATTATTAACATTTGGATGTTTGGAAAATACCAAGGAGGAAAAGAGGAAGGTTTTTGTCTTTTTAAAAATCACTTTATGCCCTGACCGGTTTGGCTCAGTGGATAGAGCGTCGGCTTGTGGACTGAAGGGTCCCGGGTTCAATTCCGGTCAAGGGCATGTACCTTGGTTTCGGGCACATCCCCAGTGGGGGGTGTGCAGGAAGCAGCTGGTCGATGTTTCTCTCTCATCGATGTTTCTAACTCTCTATCCCTCTCCCTTCCTCTCTGTAAAAAAATCAATAAAATATATATTTTAAAAAATCACTTTATTATAGAAAAATACAAATATAGAATAGTGTAATCACTTCCCATGGCCCATTCCCAGCCCCAACAGGTCCCAATTCACGCACATTCTGATTCATCCAGCACCCCCAGCCCCCGAGCCCTCACCCTAGATTAATTAGAAGCAAACCCCAGATATCATGTCATCTGCAAGTATGTCAGCTTGTATCCAAAATGAGCCTTCAGGAAAGAAAGGCCGAGGGAGAGACGCAATGTGGGAGTCTGCACTGTGCCAGCCTGGGTGGATGGTGCCTGGCGTGCTGTCAGTTACTCGCCCTGTGTGCGCGCGCGTGTGTGTGCGCGCGCGCGTGTGTGTGCGTGTGTGCGTGCGCGTGTGTGCGTGTGTGTGTGTGTGCGTGTGTGTGTGTGTGTGTGTGTGTGTGTGTGTGCTGTTTGCATGACATCCGAAGCGGCAAGCCTGCCTCGGGCCATTGCACAGGTGTCCTCATGGTCATTTCCTTCCTGTGCTGGTCAGGAGACTATCACCAGCTTGCAAACGCTGAGGTGTTTTCCCTTTTTCCATTTCCTGTCACTGTTTTGAAACTGAGAGGAGGGAGAGGTACCTCGATTTGGTAACCGCTCATTTACTATCTTAGTTGGTGCCACATATTTATAAGAAAGTGTGGTTAAAATCACGAATGTCAGTAATTTGGGGAATGCTAATGTTTCAGTAGGGTAGGAAGAAACAGATTTTCATTCTGGGTTCTGTACAAGTTGTTTTCTGCCACATCGCTAAATGTGGATTATTACACAAATGGTGGGAAAAAAATAATTAATAACTGAAATCAGTGAAATAGAAAACAGATAAACAATAGGTAAAAAGCAATAAAACCAACAGCTGGTTCTTTAAAAAGATCAATACAATGGGTACACCTCTAGTTAGACTGATTAAGAAAATGATCTCTCAAATTATCAATATGGGCAATAACAATAATTAATAACAGAACAGATTCTACAAACATTAAAAGGAACATAGAGGCACATTATGAACAACTTTATGCTTTTGGAAGAAAAGAGGTTCAGTAGATATAGGGTGTTCCCAAAAATGTGTACATATACTTTGAATAATTATAAAGGCCGTGTTTATTAAAATACAATTCATTTTCAAAATTGAGCTATCAGCTGTTAAAGTGTGTATACATTTTTTGGGGACACCCTGTATACATATTCTAGGACTTTTTCATCATCCCACCTGAAACTCTGTATCTATTGAACAATCACGCTTCATTCCCCTTCTCTCAAGCCTCTGGTAACCTGTGTTCTACTTTCTGTCTCCATGAGTTTGCCTATTTGAGGTACCTAATATAAATTGAATCATACAGAACTTGTCCTTTTGTGACTGGTTTATTTTACCTAGCATGTTTTTAAAGTTCTTCCACATTGTAGCACTTGTCAGAATTTCCTTCCTTTTATGGCTGAATTATGTTCCATTGTATGACTAGACCACATGTTGTATATCTATGTATCTATTGACAGACACTTCGGTTGTTTCCACCTTGGCTATTGTGAGTAGCATTGTTGTGAACACAGGTGTATGAGCATCTGTTCGAGTCCTTGCTTTCAGTTCTTTAGAGGAGCAGTCGCCAACCTTTTGGACCTCACGGACCACCAGTGGTCCGTGGACCACCGATTGGCGACCGCTGCTTTAGAGTATACACCTAGGAGTGGAATTGTTGGGTTATATGGTAATTCTATGTTTGACTTTTTGAGGAACCACCAAACTCTTTCCCATAGTAGTTGAACCATTTTACATTCCCACCAGCAGTGCACAAGGGAACCAATTTCTCCAAAATCTCTGATGTGGTGAAACACAATTTTGAGCAACTTCAGTTCTCTGTGCCTCAATTTCCTCCTCTCTAAACTGTAGATAACCATAATATTATCATTCTTAAAGGTGGTTGTGAAGTTTAAATGAGCAAATATATGTAAATGAGTTAGCAAGGGCCGGGCAAATGTGAATGCTGTAACAAGTGCTAGCTGGTATCACCATTGTCGTCACCAGACATCAGTACGTCTGACATCTGCAAACTTCGCAGTCCGCGCCTCTCGCCTGGGTTTCCGAGGGCTCCTGAGGGCTGCAGTAGAAAGGCAGCACAGTGACTCAGTGGCCCGAAGCCCCTGGAGACGTGCGCAGTTGCATGCGCACAGCAAACAGATGGGGGCTGTGAGTGTGTGGAAGCGGCCACGTAATGCAGGGGGGTGGCCGCACATCCCTTTATCTTAGGGAACAGGAAGGGGAGGCTCACAGAGGCTGAGTGAGTCCTGCAGCTCACACATCCGGTGATGGCATTGCCGGGCCTTGGGAGTGGTCCTCACTCCTGCCTTCTCTTTTCACATGTGCTCTGGGAAGCGCAGCAGGCAGCAGAGCACATTGCTTCTCTGTGTGCCTGGAGTATGCAGACAGCCGGGTGGAATCACCTTCATGGCGAGAGCAAACCTTGACGATGCTGCAGGTGCCCCTGCCTGGGACCTGAGCCAGGGGTTCACACACCTAGTTTTCTTCAGGGCCGTTTCCAGCCATTAGTTTACTGAGCTCACAGGATGTGCATGTTCTCTCCAGATTCCTTGGAACAGCGTCTGGCCCAGTGTGAATGCTCTACGTTTCCTGGTGCCGTCACCCGATCATCACTGCTGTTCCTACAGGGTGGTTCACGTGAGGATTTGTGGCCTGTTCATACGATGTAGAAAGCCCTCAAACGGTCAGCTGACAAGTCCATAGCAATCTAGATTTTCCCTTTCTTAAAACCGGCATTGACAAGGAGAAAGTGTGTGTGTGGTGGGGGGTCTGAGGGGCGCTTTGGCAGCTCTGCATTCCCCATGCGGCTGCTGTCCTTTCCAGCTCTTCCTGAGGACCCGGGTGGCACGGGCTCTGCCGGCTGGGCGCACAGGAAGTCTGCCAAGAAGCGTTCTGCTCTCGCCCTTATGGGAGTTGGTGGGTCACTTCCTGGTTCTTTCCTATTATTATTGTTTGTTAAGTTTGAATAGTACTGATAGCTGGGCGTTAGGTAGTTTTTCTCAAACCTTTGTGATTATACAAGGGTTGTTACAACAACATTTTTAAAAATGAGAGAACATTTCACTCATAGTCCCACCATCCTCGTATAATAGCTGCTTTCATCCCCCGGACTTCCTTCTGGACTTTAATCACGCTGACACACATTTTACATTGTTGGAATCTTCATGTACAGGCAATTTAGGTTCTTTCTGCTCAGCTTTGCTCGTAAACATCTCTTACATGTCACATCATTTCTTTTTTAATAGCCATATGATAATCTGTCAGGTTAATATATCATAATTGATTGAGACATTCCTCTGTAATTGGCATTTAATTTCCCCCAATGTTTCACCATTGTGAATTTTATTGTATTTCAGGAAGATCTAGTGGAGAGGAGAGTGCTCCAGCCACACTAAATATAGGTTTGAATTTTAAAGGTAAAATAAAAGACTCAATTCTAAAATGATTCTAGCCCTAGCCAGTTTGGTTCAAGCCTGCGGACTCAAGGGTCCCGGGTTCGATTCCGGTCAAGGGCACATGCCTGGGTTGCAGGCTTGGTCCCCAGTAGCGGGCATGCAGGAGGCAGCCAATCAATGATTCCCTCTCATCATTGATGTTTCTCTCTCTTCCTCTCCCTTCCTCTCTGAAATCAATAAAAATATATTTTAAAAAAATAAAAATAAAATGATTCTAAAATTTATTTGGATTCTCTTCAATCTGAAAGAAATCCAGAATTATTATTACTTTAAAAATACATATTTTTGTTGATTTCAGAGAGAAAGGGAGAGGGAGAGAAAGAAACATCAATGATGAGAGAGAATCAATGATTAGCTGCCTCCTGTATGCCCCCTACTGGGTATCAAGCCCACAACCTGGGCATGTGCCCCTGACCCAGAATCGAACCATGACCACCTGGTTCATAGGTCAACACTCAACCGCTGAGCTATAGAGGCCGGGCCAGAATTATTTTGAACAGCGGTAATCTCTTTAAAATTTGTGGGTGTAAGGTCTTCGAATGTATGTGAAGGACCAATATTTGGGGGGCTTTGCTTATGAAGAGACTGGCTCTTCATTTCAGTCACCTGGTATTTTTGATCTTCTGTACCTTCCTCTGAACAAGAGGAAATATGGCTGCCAGTGTGTTTAATTTATTTTAAACAAATCAAAGCACTGATTTCTGCTTCCTGCCTGTGTAATTCTTGAACTGCAGGAAGCTTCAAAGGGCAGAATAACCGTGTTCCTGCGCGATTGTGCATCTATTGTATTATTATAAACAGTTCAAAGCTCTGCATTGTATAGGAGCAACTGGTATAACGCTGAGATACCATTTTCTGTGTGAGTAACTGCACAGTAACCCTTTGATTTGTCTTGTGATAGTCAATAGATTAAATTTAGATTTTGGTAGAATACATATTTATGCAAAGACTCAGAGTTTATCTTTCCTGTTTTCTCAAAAACTGCTTGTTCTCTGAAATGTTTCTCACAAGTGGCAGGATGTTGCAAAGGACTGGAGAGAAAGCTATATATTTCTTTAGTGCCTGGTCTTCCAGGTGCATTGGGTTTTGGAAACTCCACCTCTATCAGCCATCTGTTTGGGACAAGCCTCTTCCCTACAGGTGTAGGGCAGTGGTCGGCTAACTCATTAGTCAACAGAGCCAAATATCAACAGTACAACGATTGAAATTTCTTTTGAGAGCCAAATTTTTTAAACTTAAACTATATAGGTAGGTACATTGTTATTAACTTAATTAGGGTACTCCTAAGGCTTAGGAAGAGCCACACTCAAGGGGCCAGAGAGCCGCATGTGGCTCGAGAGCCGCAGTTTGCCGACCACGGGTGTAGGGACTAAGGAATCGAGTGTTCCCAGGGCTGCACCGGCCAGGACCCATCATGAGGATTGGTATAGCCAAGATGTTACCATCTCCAGATTCCCGAAGCGAGTTCACTTGTTTTATGTTGTTGTTGTTTTTTTAGAGAGGAAGGGAGGGGGAGAAAGAGATAGAAACATCGATGAGAGAGAAACATCAACATCAATTGGCTGCTCTCTACACCCCCCAACCCCCGACTGGGGACCGTGTCCACAACCTGGGGCATGTGCCCTGACTGGGAATCGAACAAGTTTACTTGTTTTAAAAACAGTTCCCTGAGCCCAGCCAGTGTGGCTTAGTTGGTTGGAGTGCCATCCGGGATACCGAAAGTTTTCAGGTTGGATTCCCAGTCAGGGCACATAACTAGGTTGCTAGTTCAGTCCCCTGTTGGGGCACCTATGGAGGGCAACCCATCAATGTTCTCTCTCATCTCTCTCTCTCTTTCTCTTTCCCTCCCTTCCCCTCTCTCTAAAAAAATCTACGAGCATATCCTCAGGGAGGATCAAAATAAATAAATACATACATACATACATACATACATATATACATATATACATAGGTTCTACTGGGACTGCTCAGCCTCCTTGTCCAGCCCCTGCTGCCGCCCTGTCTCCTGGGTCCTGGATAGACATTAGTCATCACCTGGGTGCAGGGCACACACATACCGTGCTCCTCGGCTGGACACCCCAGGGAGGAGCCAGCATCACCCTCTGGGGGTCGACGCTGTCTACCAACCCTGGATGCGCAAGCTCAGCCAGTGCATGTGGCGTCCGCCTCCCAGGAGCTGGGTTTGCAGAGACTCTTGTGAGGCGGGTGCCCTCTGATCTGACATGAGTCAGAGAGAGGCTGTGCGACCCCTGGGCAAAGGCACAGCCCCCACGCCCTGATCAGCGACCTGAGGACTGGCTGTGTCCTTGTCCTCAGACCATCCCAGACCAGAGCGGCGGACGCAGGCCTGGCGGGAAGCAGGCTGGCAGGCCGCGGTGGGTGCTGGACACTTTAATCTTCGCTCAGTGACTGTGAGAGCACCAGTTCCCGGTTTTTGTCTTTGGAAGTGCTGATAAGATGGGAATAAATCAAACGCAAAGTTACATATTTCCTGGCTTAGGAAGCAAAAATCTAAGTATGACCTTGGAAGTGCTTCCGGACACTATTTTTTTTTTTAAATTTCTCCCCCAAGTGATCTATCCTTGTTGTTTTTGCTAGTAAAACACACATAAAATTGACCCTTTCCACCATTTCTGAGTGCACAGCTCAGTGGCATTAAGCATATTCACATAGTTTGTGCAGCCATCACCACCACCTTCTCCAGAAGTTTTTCATCCTCCCCAACAGAAAAGCTACACCCATTACACACTGACTCCCGTCTCATGCTTCTCTCGGAGCTGCCCGGGGGCTGCTTCCCTCCGGATTACCCAGGAAGTGGAGCTTCAGTAGGGCCTTTACCTCCCCAAGCGCCATCTCGACGGGCATGCTCTAGAGCAGCGGTTCTCAACCTGTGGGTCGCGACCCCTTTGGCGGTCGAAAGATCCTTTCACAGGGGTCGCCTAAGACCATCCTGCATATCAGATATTTACATGACGATTCATAACAGTAGCAACATTACAGTTATGAAGTAGCAACGACAATAATGTTATGGTTGGGGGTCACCACAACATGAGGAACTGTATTAAAGGGTCGCGGCATGAGGGAGGTTGAGAACCGCTGCTCTAGAGCCAGGTGGGCTCCATGTGCTGGCCCCTCAGTCCTCCTGGGCTGGGCCAGGAGGGGATGCTGGGGGCAGCCGTCACCTGGGCCCGGATGGAGCTGTCTGAGGTCAGTCTTTATAGTGGCCATTGCTGGCATTGATTGAACATCTGTGTGCCAAGCACTGTCCTAAAGCCGGCTGCATGCAGTTCTTTCCGTTGAGTCACTTTTCCGCCAGTCCCTACAGAATGGGCGCAGCAAGGAGCCAGTTTAATTGACCCACACCCCTGACTGGTGTGGGGCTGGGGGCTCTCTGAATCTGGGCTTTCTTTTATTCTGGTTTGTCCCAATCCTGACTTGTATGGGGCGTAGATATTTCGTTCCCATTTTGCAGGTGAGAGACAGGCACTGAGAAACTAAATCTAAGGGTGTGTTTCTGGATCCGGACCTGAAAAAGGGCCGTAGAGGAGATTCTGTCGCACTTGGCCATATGTGTGTGAGCCGAGAGCCCATGGAAGTGGCCTGGCCCTGAGGTCCCGCTGCACCTGCTGCAGGTGTGCACAGATGGCAGGAGGGGGGACAGGACAGGGCTGTGTCACCAGGGATGGGCTGCAGTCTGTGCACCTGCATCAAGGCCCAGAGTATGTGTTGAGTGTGGCTTTCCCTCCTTGGGGACAGTGACTGGCTTGTACAGTTTCTGGATTAATTTTCTAGTGCAAAGGTCTGCAAGGATATGAATCGGTTCTCCAGTGTTTTTCGAGCAGCCTTGGGAGAGGAAAGAGTGATGTTAAAGACCTCGGAGATTGAGTGACTCTCTGAGTGATGACATCAGTGCTGGGCACGGGTCCAGGCTGCTGGGTGCGTGGGCTTTGACCCTCTGGCCCTGCTCTCTCTCTGTGTTTATCCACTCTGCTTCCTCTGCAGCTGATGTCATTGTGGCTTCAGATTTTGCCCTAGGCTGATCCCCGGGGAGAGGGGCGGTGAGGGCCACCTGCAGGACACCTGCGGCCGGAGCCCACCACCCACCTGAACGAATGGCTCAGGAGCTCAAAGTGGTTGTTGCATTGTTAAGTGGTTGAAAAAAACGAAAAGAAAAAGATTTTGTGACCCGTGAAAACTACATGAAATTCCAATTTCCGTGTTCATACAAAACTTTATTGGAACACAGTCCCGTGCATTCGTTTACCTGTTGCCTGTGGCCGCTTGCAAGCGACAACTAAGACCGTGTGGCCTGCAGAGAGGAAAATGTTTGCTCTCAGGCCCTTTCCAGGCAGAGTTCTCCTTCCTGCGATGACAGAAGTTCAGGTCGTAGTAGCATTTCACGTGGTCAGCTTACACCGTTGGCTCTTCATCCGAGTGGCAGAAGCCGTGTGCTGGGAGTGACCACCGTTGTTTCCTAGAGAGAGGGCAGTGGTCACGCTGTGACTCATTGTCCTGTGCCTGTGGCTGCTCAGGGTCTGAGACCTCTTAGCAGTTGCCTGTACTTGATTGAGGGGACTTGAGTCTGCTGTGGGCCCCTGGTAGGCAGGCGGGCCTCTGTCCAGGGCTCAAAGGACGCTCCTCAAAGGACACTGATTGGGGACACTTCTCCCTATGCTGCCAGAGTGACTCCAAGAGAGAGTTGCCTGCGCTGGCCCATCTGTGTGACAGCAGCCTGTGTGTGTGTGTGTGTGTGTGTGTGTGTGTGAGTGACAACAGTCCATTCATGTGACCATGGCACCTGGCCTTTCTCGGCACTGTCTGCTCCACGGGTAGCAGTTCTAGATTTGCTCTGGGAAGCGGCCCCAGGCGATGGCAGGAGGAGCTGAGAAGCCATGGGAGGACTGTGCAAGGCCGGCAGGCCTGGGATTGGCCCTCGGTGACTTGCGGGTCTCTAGCCCACAGCTGGGTTCAACCAGAGCGCTAGCCTGCTCCACCCAGAGAAGCACACTTTGTGGGAACCAATGGAAAGGAGCCTGGGCTGCTGGACCCCATTTCTTACGAATTCATGACATGATAAATGTCAGAAAACAAAAGTCCTCTGTACTGGTAAAAAAAAAAAAATCATAGTAGCCATCCTAATGGGTGTGGGGTGGTTTTACTTTGTTTTGTTTTGAAATAAGGCACAGTCTTTATCCAATGAAATGCACAGACCTTGTTTCCCATTAGAGGAACCCACATCCCATGAAGAGGGAACATTTCCAGAACTCTGGAAAGTTCCTCACGACCTTTCCCATGAGCCCCACCCACCCGGCCCACAGATGGCCATCACCACGGAAGAGCTGCGCCTGTCCTTGTACTTGATGCAGGTGAGCTCCCACAGTGGGGACGTGGAACTGAGAGGGCCGGCCTGTGCCCCATGGGGTCTGGGCCCCTCTCCCCCCTGGGGAACGGGGTGCCAGCCGCGTGTCCTCCGGAGCAAGGAGAGGGGCTTTGTCTGCAGCGCGCAGGGTTTCCCTTGGCATAGAGCTGTGTCCCGTGTCCCAGCGCCCGGCCCCTCCTGGAGCTGCGCTGTGTTTGCTTTGGGAGGACCCAGCACAGGATGCCCCGTCCTCTGCTGGATGACAGGAGAGCAGGAGAGTGATGTCAGTCCAGGTGCTTCCTGAAGAGAAGGTTCCTGAAGAGAGGGCCGGGACGCTGAGCCAACCGTGCGTCAGCGACGCTTACAATAGCTGTTCCCCGAGTGTGCTCAACTTCGAGAACGGTGCAGTTTTTACGAGCGGCACGTTCCTGAAAAGCTTGTGTCCCCCAAGTCCAGGCCGGGGCCCTGGAGGGCCCGTCTCGGGGAGGGAGGGCACGCCAGCTGCATTTGGCTTTAGCGTGGATGGGCTGAGTGACAGTGCAGGAGTCTTTTCATCTTTCAGGGCTGCCCTTTTTCATTTCTCCTTCAACAAGTGGCTACTTCTGCCAGGTACTTGGGGAATGGAACCGATAGGCCAGCTAGTGGGGGAGAGGGGCTTGAGCAGGTGATAGCCCCGTATGTAAATATTTACGTAAGTGTGGGGCAGGGGCCACATTCAGACTGGGGGCCGGCAGGAAGGGTCCCTCTGAGGAAGTCATACCTGAAAGACGAGTAGGACTCACCAATGACATAAGCTCAGGCTCAGGTCTCCAAGGTGATGCGTGTGACAGCCACCAACAGCACAGGGACAGCAGAAGGAGGGGTGTGCCAGCCCTGAGCTGGCTGCTCCTGGGGATGCAGGCCCCTGGTGGCCTGGGCGAGAGCTCCTGGAGGCAGGGACATGCCCGGACCAGAATTGTCCTTTCAAGACTCAGGGGCCAGATTCCAGGGCCTCTGTACAGGGGCTTGGGCAGGAAGAGACGAAAGTTTCTATTTTCATTCTCTTCCCTGAAGCAGCTTTCCTAACTCTGGTTTTGATGGTTATGCTGGGGTTTATGCTCTTTTCTCCCAAGATGTCAGGTTGGACTCAGGGCCAGGGGTCACGATCTTGGGCAGCGCCGAGCCCCGAATCAGCAGTGGACGCCGCTGGTGAACTTTGTCCCCTCGCTGACCCCTTCACTCTGTCACATAGTGTCCCCTCTGTGCCCGGCGCCTCCCGGCCTGGCTCTGTGGCCACTTGGTGCCTCCAGATGATGGCTGGCGACCACTTCGTGCATTCCTCAGGGATCTCATGTTTAAAGTGAGGGTCACACCCTAGCAGGCGTGGCTCAGTGGATAGAGCGTCAGCCGGCAGACCAAAGTGTCCCAGGTTTGATTCCGGTCAAGGCCACATACCCGGGTTGCAGGCTCCTTCCCAGCCCTGGCTCTGGTCAGGGCGTGTGCAGGAAGCAACCAATCGATGTGTTTCTCTCACGTTGATGTTTCTCTCTGTCTTTCCCTTCTCTTCCACTCTCTCTAAAAACCAATGGAAAAATATCCTCAGGTGAGGATTAAAAAAAAAATGAAAGTGAGGGCCAGTAAATGGGAGCAAACAAAAATAGGATGGGATGCAGACAGCAAGCTGGCTCTGCTTCAGATCTCAGGCATCCCCTGTTTTCCTTTAATATGGTAAAATATATATAACACAACCCGTATCACCTTAATCTTTTTTAAGTGTACAGTTCAGTAGTACTAATTATATTCTCATTGTTGTGCAACCAATCCCCGGAACTCTTTTCATCTTGCATGAATGTTAGGCATCTTTTAAGAAATAAACAAAGTAATTCTTCAAAAATCAACTGCCAGAAGCTGGCTTTATTCTCTTCTGTCATCGCCTCTCCCCGGCCACTTCCCGCCCCGCCTCATGTGCGAGGTTCCGGCCTGTCATGGCCCCGGGGCTTCCATGCGGCCAAGGTAGATCTGGCCAGGGGCTGTTCCCCATTCCCCGCGGGCTTGGGAGTCGCCGACTGCCCTGGGAACTATTATAAAGCTGGGGTGTCAGGAGGGACCTGGCATCCACACAGCCCCAGTGGGCACCAGGACTGTGAAGGCTCAGTCGCTGGTGGGGGGTCCTCCACACCCTACCACTAGCAGAGTCCCCCGCCCTCCACTTCCGGTTCTTAGCACATCTTTCATCCTGAATTTTGCTTCTCAGTGGGCTCTACGCTCAATGTAGGCTGGTGAGCATGAAAGATGTGAGCCCCACGTTTATCGGCTGTATCAGCACTTTTCATTTTGTGGTTTTCCACTCATCGTAAAACAAGAGGGGAAAATGCAACAACACAGTGGCTTTTGGTTTGTTTTGATATGTACAGTGGGGCCTTGACTTACGAGTGTTCTGACTAACGAGTTTTTCGAGATACGAGCCATCTCTCAGCCGATTTTTTGCTTTGAGTTGCGAGCTAAAATTCGGGTTACGAGCCAGCTTCAGATACCCCACCGCTAGTTGGCGCAGCGAACGTCGCAGTGAACGCCACAACATCAGCCCAGCATCACGTGTCTCACTCGTTCACTTTTTGATTTGACATACGAGTAATCTGAGTTACGAGCTCCGTCAAGAACGAATTAAACTTGTAAGTTAAGGCCCCACTGTAGTAGCAAAACCCTTTCTGTTAAGGAAATCTTTCCTGGCAAGGGTGTTGTAAAAGAAACCAGCAACGTTTCTCTGGTTGAGCAGGCCGGGGCGCCCTCGCCCCCAAAGCCCACGCACCCTGAGGCTCCTCTGATCCACGCAGCCCAGTTTTCAAACCCTCATCAAACTGCGCAGGCGCCTCACAGAGGGGCAGCAACCGGGCCCTCACCATGCTGACATTGATGACCGTGAGGTGAGCTCACACGTAAAGGTCCGGATTGGAACCACAGGTTGGGGGTGACGCCGTGCAACGTAAGAAATAGGATGTGTTTAACGTAGGATGTGTTCGGTAGGCACATATGACAAGTTAGGAATGGCCTATCCATTCGGAAAAAAGAAACATGAACACTTCCAGGTTCACATGGCAGGGGGCAGCATAGAATCTCTTTCCTAATATCTAGCAAAGTGAACAAACACTAGCAAAATAAACTTTCCAAAAACTCACCAGCAGCACCCAGTACAGAGTAACACTGTGGACTTTAAACTTCAGAAACGGGTGGCCAGAAAGAGAAATGGGAGATGCTGGCGCACCGTGTCTTGGGGCTCGGCTCCCACCCTCCTGCCATAACACCACGGAGGCAGCAGGAGTGAAACCCAAGTGTCCTCAGGGCCTTGAGAGGGCTGACATGAGCCTGCCAGTGTGGAAAGAGTGGACTCAAGGGGTGAGAGGCAGCCCGGGGAAAGGGGGGGTGTTGGGTGGAGGGACCTTGGGGACTGCTGTTCTCCCGCCCGGTGCTGATGGCTCAGCTGCAGGTCTTGTTTTTGAGCTTCTCTCTGCTGCCCTCACTCCTTGTGCCCGGCTTTCCATCCTCAAGCCTGTCTCCTGGCAGGACTCTTGTTCTGGGCCTCCTCTCTGCATCCTGGACTTCCCGCCACCGTGAGCTTGCCTAGGCATCGACCTCCAAGGCCTCCACCTGGCGTCCCAGCCTTCCCTGCGCACCCTCTGCCTCTTGTGCCCTCCCACGACCCACCCTGGTTCTCCCAGGCCTGCTGCTGACGGTGGTCCCAGCGTGACAATCGAGGGTCATGTTTAGGAGTAAAGTTGAGGGCCTGCACCCACAGCGGTATTTTTTTAAATCATTATTTTTTAAAAGTAGTTCTGATTAAAAAACAAAAAGACAAACACAAACATTCTGTGTTCATCATCCAGCTTCAGAAGTAAAATATTACAGATAGAATCTACATCCCAGAACTCCTGAAGTGATAGGGCCTGCCTGGTGTTAACATTTTGTGTGTTTTGTACTTTTTAAAAAAATACATATTTTATTGATATTTTACAGAGAGGAAGGGAGAGGAATAGAGAATTAGAAACATCAATGAGAGAGAAACATCGATCAGCTGCCTCCTGCACACTCCCTACTGGGGATGTGCCCACAACCAAAGTACATGCCCTTGACCGGAATCAAACTTGCGACCCTTGAGTTCACAGGCTGACGCTCTATCCACTGAGCCAAACCAGTTAGGGCTGTTTTGTACTTTTTTATGTGGGTTCATACTAAGTGATATATACCACTGTCTCTGGGAGCACATATATCTGTGTCGACACTCACATCTACACCTGTGTCTACAGCTGCATCTATAGCCACATCTATCTTTCTGTAACTCCTTTTCCTCACCCACAGTGTGCGAGCCCATAGTTGACATGTATCACTCTAGTTCATGGCTGCGTGCTTGTAGGGCTGCCGGATGTACCACTCCCGGGGCATTCCACCTAGAGTACAACAACTATTTTCATTGTACCTTTTCCCCTTTTATAAAGGAAAATAATGTAGGGTAGCAAAAAAGGTGTGTGTGTGGGGGGGGGAGGGGGCGGGAAATTCAGTATGGGCTGAATTGTGTCACCCACAAAGCCCTAACCCCCAGTACTTCAGAATGTGACTGTATTTGAACATGAGGGTCTTTAAGTAGGTGATTAAGCTAAAAATGAGATTTTTAAAGGGCGGACCCTAATCCAATTTGACTGGTGTTCTTATAAGGACACAGGCAATTAGGACACAGACAAGCTCAGAGGGAGGATCATGCGAGGACACGGGGAGACAAAGGCCTTCTACAAGGCATGGACAGAGGCCTCAGAAGAAACCATCTCTCTGGAAGAAAGTACATTTCTGCTCTTCACGCCCCCCAGGCTGTGGTACTTTGTTACGGCGTTGGCCCGCGAACTGACCCAGCCACCCCATTTCACCCTTCTTTCTCCCAGAACAGCATGAGTCACTCATTAACTCCAGCAGCAGTTCGTCATGTCTTTGTTAGTGCGAAACTCCCGAGACCTGCTTGTAATATTGGCAAGTGGTTGTGAGCTGTGAGCCCAGCATCCTGTTGCAAATGGGTACGTTCCTTATTAAAATGCCACTCCTCGTAGCCCTCTGTTTCCCAGCGCCCTTGGCAACAGCCCAACTTTATGTTCCAGATAGGAAAAGGTGGGCTGATTTAGAGACTCGGCCGTCGTTAGGCGTTACCTTGATTTATGTAAAAATAATATTAACCGGTCGAACAACAATGGCTCGCCATTCACCTGGGGCCTGTGAAGCTAATAAAACAGGCACATTAATCTCTATTGTGCTGACATCGATTTGTACCAGCAGCTCTTCCAAGTGAAGAAGCGTGTCATGTTGTTCCAAACGTTCGTTTATTTGGGTCGGGATTGTGTTAAGTGGTTCCAAAAAAATGAACTTGTATATTTTCTCGAAGGAAACGCTTGTGTATTATTTCAGCTTGAAAACATCTCTTGAACACAATTGCTTAATCAGGAATCAAAATCAGCATCTGGCCGGCCGGCCGGGCTGGAGGGCCTGCTGCCTGAGATGCAGCTGCCCCTGGGGCACACAGAAGGCGCTCTTGGGGTGCTGCAGAAAGAAGCCTGGCCGGGGGCAGTTCCTGTTTTGACTCGCTGGAATTCAAAGATACCTTTAAGCCTTTGCGCCCACTTGAGTTGAGAGGGTCCAGAACGCAGTTTCACGGAGCTGTGCCATGTGGAACCCCTGTGGAGACCTGCTCCAAAGAATGACTTCATGAGAGGGAAACGAAAATGGGCCTTTTCTTCTTTTTTTTTTTCTTCGCCCCATTTCCCAAGGGAGGGCTAATCTTTAGAAACACAGAATCTCTGGAGGCCAATAAGACGGAGTGCAAGAAGCGAGATTATTTCATTGTTGCCACCATGAAATAGAGTTTGTTTTCATTGCATTTCTTTTTCCCTTCAGGAAAGCGCTGGGTAGGAGCCCTGATAGATTATTCTTGCACCCCTGGTTCTGACTTTCCCCTCATTGTTCCAGTTGCCTTGTTATCACCGAGATCTCTGTCAAGTTCAATGCCATTCTTGTTTCATGTACTTGTTCCCACCGCCGGGCTGCCTGCCTGCCTCTGCCTGAGGTTCCAAGGGTGATGGCATGTGGCCCCGTTACCACCCTCTCACGTTGCAGACCGCCTCGAGTGTCCCTGAAACCAGCTCGGGGTGTTGGCAGGACAGTGGCATGGTGGCCGCTCAGCTGGACTGTCCCCACCCTGGGTTTTCCGGCTCAGCAGCGGGCAGCAGGGCTTCTGCCTGGATCCAGCACCTCCCTGTGCCCTTGCGGGTGCCTTGGTGGTGGGGTTCAGAGAGGAGCTGGCCTGCTGTGAGCACTCGGGCCAGGTGCTGTGCGTCTGATCATGAGGAAGCGCTTGTGTAAAGAAACATGTAACCAGAGGCAGAGATAATGGCATAGCGGGCCTGGGGCGCTGCCTCAAATGCCAAGTCAGGGGTTGGGGACCGTAAGCATCGTGCATGGAATTGCAGTGCTTTCATGTGCACGACGGCTGTTAAATGTGTGGACTCTCACTGTCGGGGTGCAGTTCAGACAGTGGGAGAGTTTAGGCAAGGAAAAGGGGTAAGGGGCTGGAGCTGGGTGGAGTCCCGTTCCCTCCAGCTCCCAGATGGAGCCATTAGAGGCCTCAAGGGAGCAGGGACCGAGGCCTGGGAGACTGGAATTCTGAAGCAGAGGGTAGTGATGTCGGAAACAGATGGCTGGGTGAATAACTCTTGGGGACTCAGCATTTGAATCCCTCTGTAACCTCCCAGAAACAGGTGTCCAGGGGTGCATAGGCCCTCCATTGACAAGGACCCCAGAAAGCTCAGACACCCCCAGCCTGGCACCAGTGTGTATCTGCCCCCACCCAGACCTCCCGAGATGGCTCTGGGCAGCTGCACCTGCCATCGGCCCCGGAGTCAATGCTAACATGCTCTCCGAAGAGTGTGGAAAGCTCTGTTCCTCTGGAAGGAGTGTTTTCCCCGTGAAAATGCCATCCTTGTTTGTGGTGGTTTCAGCTGTCAGCAATGCCCCGCTTTTGCTTTGGGCTTATCTTTCAATCCTTGGAGAAGAAGAAAGGTGTTGAGTCCCTCCCCATCTGGCCCTGGGACCCAGACCCGCTGCAGCCTCACTTGTCACTTGGGAGGCTGGAAGGCAGGGCAGAGCACTGGGCGTGGGGAGTGTGGCCACAGAGCTCCAGGAATTCCGTGTTAGGAGTGTTCCTTATCAGAGATGCAGGCGGCACACTTAGGAGCATTGCTCAGGACTATCTTGTCCCAATGCTTTTTTTATTTTTTTATTTTTAATGATTTCAGAGAGGAAGGGAGAGGGGGAGAGAGAGAGAGAGAGAGATAGAAACATCAATGATGAGAGAGAATCATTGACCGGCTGCCTCTTGCACACCCCCTGCTGGAGATAGAGCCCGCAACCTGAGCATGTGCCCCTGACCAGAATCGAACCGGGGACCCTTCAGTCCGCAGGCCAACGCTCTATCCACTGAGCCAAACCAGTGAGGGCATTGTCCCAACCTTTTAACGGAGAATGGAACTGTTGCTCCCAGGAGAAGTACAGGGTAGCCTCTTATTAGCTCTGGTCACAACATTTTCACTTACTGATTAGCACATAACCTATGTGTGTTTCTGTCTAAAGACACCATATTGAATACATAGGGTGTCCCCCCAAAGTATACACACACTTTGAATAATTATAAAGGCAGTGTTTACTAAAATACATTTTATTTTCAAAATTGAGCTATCAACTGTTAAAGTGTGTATAGATATTTGGGGGAACACCCTGTATATTGTTGCTTTTTTTAAAAAAAAATATATTTTATTGATTTTTTACAGAGAGGAAGGGAGAGGGATAGAGAGCCAGAAACATCGATGAGAGAGAAGCATCGATCAGCTGCCTCCTGCACACTCCCCTCTGGGGATGTGCCCGCAACCAAGGTACATGCCCTTGACCGGAATCGAACCTGGGACCCTTGAATCCGCAGGCTGACGCTCCATCCACTGAGCCAAACCGGTCAGGGCTATTGTTGCTTCTTTAATATTGAACTCACGGCCAACGGTGCTAACTTGGGCCTCCTGGTTCCCTGCCAATGCGTGAGGACATAGCAGTCCTTACCCTCTTTAGGGACCACAGACCCCTTCAGTAGCTTGGTAAGCCCTACGGACCCCTAAAACCATCATCAGTTGTCTACATTCATAGATGTGTGGCGAGCCAGCATGGCCATGGCATACTCAGCCCCAGGTTGGGTGTCGTATGTGCCGAGCCAGCTCAGCCAGGTTCGGTGAGCCTGAGAGGGGGCGGTGAAGGATTGAGAAAAGACAGACAAGAGAAGAAAGCTGGGTCTGGGTGGGACGCTGTCCTCTCTGAGGGAGAGACAGCGACAACACCACGGCCTGAAAGCCGAGTCTTTATTTTATAGCCAGTTTCCACGAGGCAAAGTAAGGGCGCGGTTACAACGTTCTGGTGGGTTTCGAATCTACTCAATTACATGCACCTGATCAAGCTTTGTTTACTTGCTGCACCTCCTGCAGCCCATATCACTCAGCCACGTGGGACCACAGGTTCGGTCCATAGGTTTGGCTGTAATTGTGCCGGGAGGGCTTTGCCCTCCAAGCTGGGCCTGGCACGTGGCCATGAAAGGACTGTGCCCTCTCATTAGTCCGAGGCTTAAACCTGTCCAAACACTGTAGCCCAGTGGTTCTCAACCTTGGCTGCACATTAGAATCACCTGGGAATCTTTTTAAAATCCTGATTTCTGGGCCTCATCCTCCAAAAATTCTGTTTCTTTGCTATGGATGAGGCCCAAACCAGGATTTTAAAAAGATTCCCAGGTGATTCTAATGTGCAGCCAAGGTTGAGAACCACTGACATAGATGGATGCTAAATTTTAGAGGTCAGTGAAAATACCCATTTTTCCATACAAGCTCATGGATGCCCTGAACTCTCCCCATGGGGCCCTCACAGAATTATGGGCTCAGGTTAGAAGCCCTGGGACAGGGATGTACATACGGACTAACGGTCCAGAGTTGTACACAACCGCCTGGGAGAGGCACATGCGAAAGTGTGGGCTCTGCACACAGGGGCCCACCTCCTCCATCTCCCAAGCCCACCTCCCCCCGAGACTCTGCCTGACCGGGGTGGGGCAGGACTCCAGATGGAACAATTGGTTAGTCGGGTTTCACGTTTGGTCAGAGGCAGAGCCCACGTCAGGATTAAGCACATTCACAATGCTGTGCAGGCATCTCCAGAACTTTTCCATCTTTCCCAACTGAAACTCTGTTCTCCTTAAACAACAAATTCCCATGTCCCCTTCCCCTCAACCCTTGGCAACCACTGTTGTGTTTCTATGAGTTTGAAAACTCTCTAAATATCTTATATAAGTGGAGCCATACAATATTTGTCTTATTGTGACGGGATTATTTTGCTTCGTGTAATGTCCTCAGGGTTCACCCACACTGTAGCTTGGGTCAGGATTTCCTTCCTTACAGAGAGTGCAGAAGCCGGAATCATGTTCCATTGTACATTCTGTTATCCACTCATCCCTCGGGGGCCACTGGGTCGCGCCCCCCCCCCACCCCCGCCTTTGGCTGCTGTGCACATGAATAAGTACAAAGAAGGATGCTTTTAGAAGTTTAAAAAATTCCTACCTTTGTGAATGTTAGCATTTCAGATTTTTTGCACTTGGAAGAAGATTGGCAGTGATCCCAAGTCATTTTAGCTAACAGGTTCCATTTCATTTCCCTCCAGCTCCCAGCACACTCGTTGCCTGGGTGCACCGGCGTGGTGCCCTGCCGCCTCTGTGCTCACTCAGGCCAGTGCTCCATCTGCAGCCAGTGTCCCATCAGCTCATGAGGCAAAGGCCAGATCGAGGGCACCAGGTGGAGGCCCTAACTCCCAGACCCTGCAAGAGTGCATAAAGCCAGCCAGCAATTCCGTTCTTGTAGGAGAGGGGCGTTCTGAATAACGCAGGGTGGAAAGTAGCCTTTTGTAGAAAACTAGGGTTACAGGCTGCTCTGCCCAGTCCCAAAGTCGCCACCGGGCAGTGGTCATCCACCAGCCAGCAATTCCGTTCTTGTAGGAGAGGGGGGTGCTCTGAATAACGCAGGGTGGAAAGTGGCCTTTTGTAGAAAACTAGGGTTACAGGCTGCTTTGCCCAGTCCCAAAGTCGCCACCGGGCAGTGGTCATCCTTGACTGCACAGCAGAAAACGTGTGCTCAGAGAGGTTGAAAGAGGTGGCATTCAGAAGCCCTTGGCCGGAGAGGGGAGGGTGGGAGTGGCTGGGTGTGCAGAGAGCTGGGACAGGAGGGCGAAGAGAAGATGAGGGAAAGGCCTCCTTCCGGTCTGATCTCCAGGGCTTGCTAGTCAGTAACAACGCCGCTTGCTTTCACTATCTTCTCTGATTCTTTCTAGAATCTGTCCAGCGTCTCCCTTAAACCGTGACTGTCCTACAGGCTGTGTGCACAGAGGTGACCTCTCCCCTCACTGAGGAGGACCCCGGGCCCGTCTTAGTGATCCTGGGTCTGGAGGGACCTTTAGTTATGTCAGCAAGACACGGAACAAGAGAAGAGAAAAGAGACTCAGCGGTCTTCCCTCGACCCAGGCAGGGCGCGGTTGGCAGTTTAATGCCCCGTGGTCCTGGGCTCTGTATTAGTGAGCGCTCCCTGCCCTCTAGTGGTGACATGAACAAGGGACACGCTGTGTTCCATACGTTGGCCAGGAGAGGACGTGGCTGCAGTGTGGTCGCTGGCTGGCACGCTGTTTTAAAACACACATACGTTTGTACATGCTATGTGTTAGGTGCTATGGGTGAGTGAGGTGAATTGCGTAAGTTTGTACAATGTATGTGTTGGGTGCTATGGATGGATGAGATGAATGACAGGCTTATCACGGGAAATTCCCATGTCCTAACCTCCAGTCCTCAGACTGTGACGCTATTTGGAGATGGGACTTTTAAAAGGCAATTACGTTCTTCCCAAGTTCACAGGGAACATTCTCCAGGAAAGACCATACATTAGGCCATAAAACACGTCTCAATACATTGACGAGGATTGAAACAGTACAAACCATCTGCTATAACCTCAATGGAATAAAATTAGAAGTTACTAACGGAAGGAAATTTGGGAAACTCACAAATATGTGGCAATTAAACAACACAGTATAAAATAACCAACGAGTCAAAGAAGAAATCATAAAGGAAATTAGAAAATACTTGAGATGAATGAAAACACAAAAACACACCACATTCCAAAAACTTACGGGATACAGCTAAAGCAGTGCTCAGAGAGACATTTAAAGCTATAAGCACCTATACTAGGAAAGAAGAAATATTTCAAATCAATAGTCTAAATTTTCACCTTAAAAAACTGGAAGAAGAAGAACAAACTAAAAGCAGACAGAAGGAAATAATAGATTAAAATGGAGGTAAGGAAAATGGTAAAACAATAGAGAAATCAGCAAAACCCAAACTTGATTTATTAGAAGGTCAACAACGTTGATAATCTTTTGCTAAACTAACCAAGAAAAAAAGTAAGACTCCAATTAGTTAAATCAGAAATGAAAGAGGGGACATTACTACCAATGTTACAGAAATAAAGAAAAAGATGATAAGGGAATATACAAACAGTTGTATGCTGTGGTGGCATGAACAGTGCTCCCTGTAAGATGTCTGTGTCCTATTCCATGGACCCCTGTATGTAGTACCCAACATGGCAAATGGAATTTTGAAGATGTGATTAAGTTAAGGACCTGGATATGGGAGTCTTACTTGGATTACCTGGATAGGCCCAATGTAATCACAGGGTCCTAATAAGAGAAAGAAGGAAGGAGTCTCCAGAAGGAATGCAGTCTTACTACCACCTTGATTTTTTATCCTAGGAAATCCATCTCAAACATCTGACCTCAGAAACTGTATATTAAATTTGTGCTGTTTTAAGCCACCAATTTTGTGGTATTTGTTACAGTGCAATAGGAAACAAATGTATGTGCCAACATATTAGATAACCTAGATGAAGTAGACACCTTTCTAGAAGCAGGGAGTGATTACTGGTGGGCACAGAGCTTTTTCAGGAGGTGATGAAGATATTCTGGAATTAGACGGTTTATGATGTTGCACAACTTTTAAAATATACTAACAACCAGTAAGTTGTACACTTTAAAAGGGCGAATCTTACGGAATGTGAATGACATGACATTTTAAAAAAGCATGAAAGTCTGGCCCTGGCTGTTGTGGCTCAGTTGGCGGAGTGTCGTCCTATTCGATTCCTGGTCAGGGCACGTGCCCGGGTTGTGGGTTCAATCCCCGGTTGGGGTATGTGCAGGAGGCAACTGATTGATGTCAATGTTCCTCTCTCTCTCCCTCTCCCTTCCTCTCTCTCTAAAGTCAATAAAAACATATTTTAAAAAATCATGATAATCCAAACCAGAGAGAGAGAGAGAGAGAGAGAGAGAGAGACTTGATCCCCCTGATTAGAGGGGTTGTTGGTGTTTTGTGGGTACAGCTGGGGAAGTGAGGGGACCCAGTTCATCAGGAAGCCCCATTTGAGACGTGTCTTGCAGAGTGTGAGGGTTCGAATATCAGACCAGTAGCGTAAAAATCAGTTGTTTGGTTGAAGTACTTTGTATTTTTTTCTAAACTCTTCTTCCAAAGTAAAATAAATGTCTTTTTGATTATGAGTAGGTTTACTGGAGTGTATTTGTGCTGGTGGGGCAGAGTTCTGCCCTTTCCCGCTGGGCAGAGGAGCCACACGGGGGCGAGCTGATGTTAGATGACGGAAAGGAATTGTGTTGCCTTGTTTTTTATTTTGTAAGATGTGATGGTGTTATTGCAATATTTAAAAACTCTTATCTCTTCATGTCTCCTGGAATAATTAGGGATAAAATATGTCTGGACTCAGGTGGAAAATATTTTAGCAAAAAGGAAAAAAAAGAGATAAAGCAGATATGGCAAAATGTTAATAATTTTAAGAGCTAGCTGATGGACATAGAGGGGGTTCATTTAGTATGTTCTTAGATATAGAGATAGGTAGAGAGATAGTATCTCTATAGAAAAATAGAGAGATAGGTATCGCTCTATCTCTATCTACCTATCTGAAGAATTTCCATTTAAAAAGTGGCTGAATGGAAGCACACATTCAAAGATGTTTTCTCCACTTACTTCATTTCTATCATTTTGTTCTCTTTGACCAGCAGTACAGGCTATTGAGGTCTCATAATTTTAGACAAGAAATAGAATACTGAGATTTGGAAACACTGGAGATTATTAAGATGAATTCAAACACCAGATCAGACCAGACCTGCCCCAGTGTTTTGTGCAGCGGCCAGGCCCCTGGCCTGAGCTCATTGCCGGCTTCTGAACGAGGCTTTTCACCGTCGGATCATCTATCCTGGCCGATCTTGGAACCCTTCTGACACCCCTCAGAAGGGGACTGGCAGAATCCCGCCACTCCCCTCCCTCACCTGCTTTCCTGTTCTCCTGACCGTTCACCCTCTGACCTCACCGCACCCTGTGTGTGGTAAGGGCTCACTTGGCATTGGGTCTGTTGCCGCCCCCACGTGAAGACAGGTCCAGCAGGTCGCTGGGCAGCCGAGCCCGGGAACCTGCCCGTCAGGATAGACACTCATTCATTTCTTGAATAAGTGAAGGGTCAGGGAGTCACCAGTGATGTTCATTTTTTTAAAAAGTTTTCCATTTGGTTTCCAATTTTTATGTAATGAATATATTTTATTTCTTTTATATTTTTAAAAGAAGATATTTTATACTAAAATAAAACTATGGCGTTAGAAGTAAATGTGTGTGAAGCAACAGGAACTCTCATACGTTGCTGGTTCCCATTTATGTCAAATGGCATAGCCGCTTAGGAAGACAGTTTGACAGTTTCTTACAAAACTAACCAGACTCTTACCACGCGTTCCAGCAATCGTGCTCCTTGGCGTTTGCCCAACAGAGTCAAAACGTGTATCTGCAAAAACACCTGCACGCATATGACCAAAGCTTGGAAGCAACCAAGACGGCCTTCGGCAGATGGATTGGATAAGTAAACTGCGGAATGCCCAGCCAATGGAATATTGTTCGGCACTAAAAAGGGATGAGCCATCGAGCTCTGACAAGACACGGAGGGATCTGAAACACACATTACTAAGTGAAAGAAGCCAGCACGAAAGCGCACAGACTGTACGATTCCAACTATATGACACTGGAAAAGGCAAAACTGCAGAGGACCAGTGGTTGCCTGGGGTGGGGGCGGGGGGTGGGGAAGAGAAGAGATGATCGAGCACCGAGGACCTTCCGGCCAGTGAAACCACCCTGCTGCCGTCCTAAAGATGAGCCCACGTCGTCACACAGCTGTCCACACCCATAGGACGTATGACACCGAGAATGAACCCTGACGTCGGCGATGGCCTCTGGGTGACAATGACGCGTCGCCGTAGGCTCAGCGCGTGTGGCCAACGTCCCACTCCCGGGAGGATGCTGATGGCGGGAGGCCGTGCGTGTGTGGAGACCGGGAGGCTGTGGGGAATCTCTGTACTTTCTGCTCGAGGTTGCTGTGCACCTAAAACTGCTCTAAAAAATAAAGTCTATGAAGACATTTTTAAAACAAGTAAATGTGAGGCCGAGAGAGGCTAGATCACAGCGTGGGCTTGGCTGCGGAGGTTCCGGCACATGCTGGCCCCCACCCCCCATGCATGGGAGGGAGCAGGTATACGGAGCTGAGGGCCCGGCTCAGAGCAGCAGACAGCCGCCTGCGAGAATGTGGACATGCAGGCGGGTCCTGCCGGCCCCTGTGCGTGCCAGGGGCCCTTTGCTGCCTCACCCAGGCGCTCTGATAAGGTGACCTCGAGCCACCGGCAGGCACATTCTTCACTGCAGACCAGTAGGAGATCCCACCTGAAGTTGGGGATTGACTGTAGGGGGGTGGGGGAGAGAAGGCAGCAGAGACTCTGCCCCTTTCCTGCAGGACAGATTCCCTCGGGGGCTTTGGCTGGGCGGTGTCCCCGGTCCTCTGAGCGAGGAACAGGGGAGGAAGAACCCAGCAGGGTCCGAGCGCCTTCTGTGGACAACGGGAGGGGAGGGAGGGCACAGCCAGGCCGCGGGGCCGCCACCCTGCAAAAACAGGGGAGGAAGGGGCCCTGAGCAGGAAGAACCCAGCAGGGTCAGAGCACCTTCTGTGGACAACGGGAGGGGCGGGAGGGCACAGCCAGGCCGCGGGGCCGCCACCCTGCAGCACACAACCTGCCTGCACAGCCGCGGAGCCCCAGGATCTCCTGTCTGAGAGATGGGCTCAGCCTCTCCTTCACAGAGTCCTGTAGGGGCGGCCCAAGGTTGTGTGTGAAAGTCACAGCTCAGCTGCCTGGTCCCGTGGAGCATCTGCTTCCTGTGCCTGTGATGCTGCGGCTCAACCCAGTGTTTGCGGGGTGCGGGCGGGGAGCAGCCACTCTAAGGCGGGGTGATCTGCTTTCTTCTCTGGGCGTAAGGTCCAGGGGCCCATCCTGAGCTCTGGGGTGCCTGGTGCCTGGATGAGGATGCTGCCAGGCAGAGAAACAGCCGATGTGGGCTGGAGTTCCGGGGGCGGAGGCACCTGAACCTGGAGGAGGCCAGCCTGTGTCCAGAGAGGAGCTGGGCTCTGCGGTGGGGGCCGCTCACGTTCCTCTTCTGGGTGGAAATCCCTCTCTGTCAGCCATACATTGTGTTTGACGTGGTGTGTTTTTCTTGGCTTCAGTGAACAGGATTAGTTGCACTCTTTGTAATTTTTGGAATCGGAGGTATTTTTAACAAATGCAGCCAGTATCGTGGGAACATCCTGAAGTTGCTGGCGTGTCTGGAGTCTAAAATCAACCCTGTCCCACCCCCAACCTTCCTCCTTCACCAGCCGAAGTCACTCCATGGGGTGTCTATTTTTGTGCATTTAGGTTTCAAACTGAAGCGTGGCTGGAGCTGAGGAAATTGGTGTTTCCCTGTAGCCGTTCCTTCTTCTTTCTCCGGCTCCTGGTCTGTGAAAGCAACGTGGAGGTGAAAAGGGCCAGACTGCATGGCATGTTCCAGGAAAGGAAGGGCAGGTGGAGGTAGTGACCCTGCCCCTGCCAGCTGGACCGCCAT
>NW_005367694.1:2582792-2584162 GCF_000412655.1 Myotis brandtii
GCTGCGTGCTCCAGTGGGGAAGAAAAACAAAGGTGAACTACATCAGCAATCATTGCATTAGAAAGTGCAAAGTATTCATTACTTACTGCTGTATGACAAACTCACTGGCTTAAAACAGCACACATTTGTGATCACACAGTTTCTGTGGGTCAGGAGTTTGGGTACAGCTCAGCGAGGCTGCAATCAAGGTGCCGGCCAGGGCTGGGGTCTCACGCGAAGGCTCCGCTGGGTGGTATCTCCTCCCAAGCTCACTCGCATGGTTGTTGGCAGGACCCAGCCCCTGTGGGCTGCTGGGCCCCCTCAGCACAGCAACCTGCTTCAGGCAGCCAGCAAGGCAGAGAGGCTGAGCCTTTGCGATCGAATCCCAGAGTGACGTCCTCCATGTTGCCGCATTCTGTTGGTTTGACGGAAGCTACTCAAGGATCGGGGATCCCGTGGGCCGTGCGTTCCAGGAGCGGGATCGTGGTCCACCTTAGACGCCGTCTTCCACGAAAGGATGTACGAGCGATCATGCCTGTTGCTGATGTGTGTGCATTCATCTCGCGGGTTGTAAGTAGCACAATTTTTGCAGGAAGTGCTTTGGCTCCTGGTCCAAGGGGGAGCATCCGGGAGAAGTCCAGCAATCCACTTACTCCCCCTGACCCTCAGTCTCCCCCTCTTTAGAATGGGGGTCATGGCAACCACTGGACCATTTTGTGACCTTTTTATTTTTATATATATATTTTATTGATTTTTTACAGAGAGGAAGGGAGAGGGATAGAGAGTTAGAAACATCGATGAGAGAGAAACATCGATCAGCTGCCTCCTGCACACTCTCTACTGGGTATGTGCCCGCAACCAAGGTACATGCCCTTGACCGGAATCGAACCTGGGACCCTTGAGTCCGCAGGCCGATGCTCTATCCACTGAGCCAAACCGGTAAGGGCCATTTTGTGACCTTTTTAGATTCGATGTGATAAGAATTAAAGAGCTGGTCAAGGCAACCGGCTCATAGCAGGCACCCAGAAATTCTTGTGGAATGAATGAATGAGCTTCTTGTTACCATTTAGAGACTTTGGTAACAAGAAATACATGAGAATTCCTTCCGAATATTTGCATTCCCGAGGAAGTGAAACCCACCCCAGTCCCTGAGTGGTAGGAGCGGATCGGGCTTCTTCTACCCTGGGCAGGGGCCTTTCATGTTAGGGAATCAATAAACGTGCATCTGGCTGGTGCTGCTGATTACAAAGTGGTGCTGGATGGGGGCAGACCTCTAAAATAGCAGCAAGAGCCAAAACCGGTTTGGCTCAGTGGATAGAGCGTTGGCCTGTGGACTGAAAGGTCCCAGGTTCGATTCCGGTCAAGGGCATGTACCTGGGTTGCGGACACAT
>NW_005367694.1:2584260-2614592 GCF_000412655.1 Myotis brandtii
GGGCTCACCAGACAAGTCCCACAGGAACCTCAGGGGGCGGGACTGGCAGGAGGGGCTGAGGCACTCGTGGGCGATTCTGACCTCCACCCTGGTCACCAAGCCTCTGGCTGCATCCTCTCCCCCAGGAGGCCGTACCCTGGGTGCAGTCTTCTGCACCGGCTTTGCCCCAGGGAACTATGTGAAAACATTTCCCAATGACACTGAGCGCTCGGATGCCCAGCGCCCCTTAGCCAGCGGCTTCAGGTCGCTGCATGGTGTTCTTGGCCCTTTCTCTGCATTTCCGAGTCTACATATTTAAGGACGATATAGTTTGGGATTTTTTATTATTATGTAAATGGCATCCGCCACACATGGCATCGTGTGGCTTATCAGTTTTCTACTGAGTAATATGTCCTGGTATTTTCCATGACTGGACATGTCTCTGATACACATTCTTCTCATTGCTTCAGGATGTTCCAGGCGATGGACTCACTGTTTTTCATTTGCCTCCTTTCCATTTTCGGACTTACAGATTTCATGCAGAGAGATTTTGCTCCTATAAGCAGTGCCGCCACAATCGGTGTTTTTCTTCATACACATGTGAGTGTTCCTGTAGGGCAACAATGTTCCTGTAGGGCAATAATTTTCTATCAGTGTGCCCCAAGAATTTTTAAAATATATTTGTATTGATTTCAGAGAGGAAGGGAGAGGGAGAGAGAGAGAGAAACATCAATGATGAGAGAGAATCATTGATTGCCTGCCTTCTGCACGCCCCCTACTAGAGATCGAGCCCACAACCCAGGCATGTGCCCTTGACCAGAATCAAACCAGGGACCCTTCAGTCTGCAGGCCGACGCTCTATCCACTGAGCCAAACCAGCCAGGGCTAAAACATACAATACTTAACTATTTAGTCAGGGGCACTGACCTCGTTTCCCTTAGATTGCCAAATAAAAAAATTACATGCCCTGGCTGATGTGCTCAGTGGTTAGAGTGTCAGCCTGCACACTGAAGGGTCATAGGTTCGATTCCTGGTCAAGGGCACATACCTGGATTGTAGGTTTGATCCCCAGCAGTGGTCACGGCGTGTGCGGGAGGCAACCAATCGATGTGTCTCTCTCACATGGAAAAAATATCCTTGGGTGAGGATTAACAAAACAAAACAAAAGACAACAGGCAACACAATAATAGCTGTCTGGCATGAATGAATTAAAGTTATCCCCGTGTGTGTGTTTTTGTCAGATCGGCAAAAAAACGTATTTTTGATGTGCCGAAGAATTTTAGTAATTAGTTTGTGTGCCATGAGGTGAAAAAGGTTGAACATCGCTGCTATCGGGGAAAGACAAGAAGCAGGATTTCTGGGTCCCAGGGGATGCGTGTTTTATGTCTTAGTCACATGATTATGCCGTGTTGCCCTCCAACAGGTCTGTGTTAACCACCCTCTTACCTGCATGTATCTGAGTACCATTTGTCATCACCCTGGCAACTACTCGATGCCAGGAAACTGTTTAATGTTTGATAACCTCTTGTAATATGTTTATTGGTCACGGGTGCTTCCTTTGTTGGGTGTAAATTGCCTGTCTTTATTAGGTACTCAGTCTTCCTGTTACTAAGGAATGATCCGTTATAAATTCCTCTAGCAATGCTTTTGCCTGTTATACGTGTTTCAGACACTTTACCCCCCAGCTCACCAGTCCTCTTGTAACTTAGGTTTCGGTGTCTTTTGCCATAGAGAAGTTTAAAGGTTTATGCAGTCAGATTTATCAGTATTTTCATTACAGCTATCATTTGTGTACCCTACTCTTTTGTCTCACCAGCATCGATGTCCCTTAGATGAAAACCCCCAGGGACCGTCTCTAGCCAACAGTGTCGGGTTCATTGCTCTATGGCAGCAAACTGCCCACCCTGGGGACCTGGGTGTGCATCTCCACGGTGGGGGCAGTTAGGGAACAGCACTTACAGGGCTCGGGTCTAGGGTTAGTCAGAGGATGTACCGGCAGGGAGTGGACAGAGTTGGTAAAACGGGGGTTGCTGGAATAGCGAGTGAGTGGTCTTGTCTGTAGAACACACGAGCTCATGTGGAGTCACTGGGGGGTCAGTTTGTCCAGGGCTGTCTCAGGCCACTCTGGCTGCTACAACAACACCACAGACTGGGCGGCTTATAAACAACAGAAATTTGTTTCTCACAGTTCTGGAGGCTGGAAGCCCAAGGTCAAGGCCCCAGCAGACTTGCTGTCTGGTGAGAGCTCCTTTTCTGATTCATAGCCGGTGCCTTCTTGCTTGTCTTCACATGGTGGAAGGGGTGAGGGGGACCCAGGGGCCTCTTTTAACAGGGCACTAATCCCACTCATGAGGGCTCCACCCTCATGACGTAATTGCCTTCCAAAGGCCCACCTCCTAAAACCATCTTACTGGGGCTTGGGATGTCAACACATGAATTTTGACACAAACATTGCAAAGGCTTCTCTTAGAACACAAGATTCTGAATGAACTTGCATTAAAAGGTGATGCCGAGGCCCTGTCCACGGTGGGTTAGTTGGTTGAGCGTCCTCCCATGCACCAAAAGATGGCCTGTTCAATTCCTAGTCGGGGGACATGCCCGGAGTGTGGGCTTGATCCCCAGTAGGAGGCGTGCAGGAGGCATAGCTGTCTGGCATGAATGAATTAAAGTTATCCCCGTGTGTGTGTTTTTGTCAGATCGGCAAAAAAACGTATTTTTGATGTGCCGAAGAATTTTAGTAATTAGTTTGTGTGCCATGAGGTGAAAAAGGTTGAACATCGCTGCTATCGGGGAAAGACAAGAAGCAGGATTTCTGGGTCCCAGGGGATGCGTGTTTTATGTCTTAGTCACATGATTATGCCGTGTTGCCCTCCAACGGGTCTGTGTTAACCACCCTCTTACCTGCATGTATCTGAGTACTATTTGTCATCACCCTGGCAACTACTCGATGCCAGGAAACTGTTTACTGTTTGATAATCTCTTGTAATATGTTTATTGGTCACGGGTGCTTCCTTTGTTGGGTGTAAATTGCCTGTCTTTATTAGGTACTCAGTCTTCCTGTTACTAAGGAATGATCCGTTATAAATTCCTCTAGCAATGCTTTTGCCTGTTATACGTGTTTCAGACACTTTACCCCCCAGCTCACCAGTCCTCTTGTAACTTAGGTTTCGGTGTCTTTTGCCATAGAGAAGTTTAAAGGTTTATGCAGTCAGATTTATCAGTATTTTCATTACAGCTATCATTTGTGTACCCTACTCTTTTGTCTCACCAGCATCGATGTCCCTTAGATGAAAACCCCCAGGGACCGTCTCTAGCCAACAGTGTCGGGTTCATTGCTCTATGGCAGCAAACTGCCCACCCTGGGGACCTGGGTGTGCATCTCCACGGTGGGGGCAGTTAGGGAACAGCACTTACAGGGCTCGGGTCTAGGGTTAGTCAGAGGATGTACCGGCAGGGAGTGGACAGAGTTGGTAAAACGGGGGTTGCTGGAATAGCGAGTGAGTGGTCTTGTCTGTAGAACACACGAGCTCATGTGGAGTCACTGGGGGGTCAGTTTGTCCAGGGCTGTCTCAGGCCACTCTGGCTGCTACAACAACACCACAGACTGGGCGGCTTATAAACAACAGAAATTTGTTTCTCACAGTTCTGGAGGCTGGAAGCCCAAGGTCAAGGCCCCAGCAGACTTGCTGTCTGGTGAGAGCTCCTTTTCTGATTCATAGCCGGTGCCTTCTTGCTTGTCTTCACATGGTGGAAGGGGTGAGGGGGACCCAGGGGCCTCTTTTAACAGGGCACTAATCCCACTCATGAGGGCTCCACCCTCATGACGTAATTGCCTTCCAAAGGCCCACCTCCTAAAACCATCTTACTGGGGCTTGGGATGTCAACACATGAATTTTGACACAAACATTGCAAAGGCTTCTCTTAGAACACAAGATTCTGAATGAACTTGCATTAAAAGGTGATGCCGAGGCCCTGTCCACGGTGGGTTAGTTGGTTGAGCGTCCTCCCATGCACCAAAAGATGGCCTGTTCAATTCCTAGTCGGGGGACATGCCCGGAGTGTGGGCTTGATCCCCAGTAGGAGGCGTGCAGGAGGCAGCCGATTGATGTTTCTCTCTCTCCCTCTCTCTTTCTTTCTTGCTAAAAAGATAATGAAAAATTTGTGGGGGTTTTTTTCTCTTAAAAAGGGATGCCCACACCCTAGCTGGTTTGGCTCAGTGGATAGAGCGTCAGCCTGCGGACTGAAGGGTCCCAGGAAGGGCACTAATCCCACCCTTCCTCTCTGTAAAAAATCAATAAAATATATTTAAAAAAAAAAAAGGAACAGAAACACACAGAGAAGCCGTGTCACAGAGAAGCCATGGCGGTGGGCAGGAGCGTTCTCCGTGCTCTCCTCTGCTCATGGGCCACACGGTCCTGGGACCCTGACTCAAACGCAGGTCCATGGTGGTGACATGGGCACTGCCCTGGGGCAGCAGCCATCACGATTTCCAGGACAGTCTGTTATGACGTCTCTTCCACGAAGTTCCATTCCCGAGCTTCGCATATAAGCAGGAGCCTTGAGGCGAATGTGAGCTACCATCAGACACCTTTGTCAACAGTGAGACAAAGTGGCTCAGATTCACTTATTATAATAGCAACTCGTTTCATAGTCCTGGGACCCCTGACCCAAACGCAGGTCCATGGTGGTGACAGATTTCCAGGACCGTCGGTTATGACGTCTCTTCCACGAAGTTCCATTCCCGAGCTTCGCGTATAAGCAGGAGCCTTGAGGCGAATGTGAGCTACCATCAGACACCTTTGTCAACAGTGAGACGAAGTGGCTCAGATTCACTTATTATAATAGCAACTCGTTTCATGGGAACAGAGAATCCTCAGTCGAAACACCACACAGCGACTAATTCATAGTCGTTGTCTTGGGAATAAGACAATCTCTAGGTCTTTGATGTTCATGGGAGGTTCAGTTTTGCAAGATGAGAAGGGTTCTGGGGCTGGAGGGTGGTGATGGTTGCTCACCAATATGACTGTACTCAACGCCACGGAACTACACTTAAAAATGGCTGACGTGGGAAATTTTATGTTATGTATATTTTACTGCAGTAAAAATAATCGGTAAGAGAATGTTCCTTCCAATGTTGATCAGCTAATGCCATTTCCTTTGCTGTGAGTTTTCTCTTCATTTTTTGGTGCTCACTATGCCGGAGCTGGTAGTTATCTGGACCAGTAGAGGGGGTGGGGGACATTTGGGCAATCTGAGCTGTGGCTGGACCACACCTTCCTCAGGCCACTGGGCGGAGTCGGGGGAGGCTGGTGAAAGAGGGCAGCGGAGGACTACATGTTCAATTCCTAGTCGGGGGACATGCCCGGAGTGTGGGCTTGATCCCCAGTAGGAGGCGTGCAGGAGGCAGCCGATTGATGTTTCTCTCTCTCCCTCTCTCTTTCTTTCTTGCTAAAAAGATAATGAAAAATTTGTGGGGGTTTTTTTCTCTTAAAAAGGGATGCCCACACCCTAGCTGGTTTGGCTCAGTGGATAGAGCGTCAGCCTGCGGACTGAAGGGTCCCAGGTTCAATTCCAGCCAAGGGCACATGGCTGGAATATCCCCAGTGGGGGATATGCAGGAGGCAGCCAATCAATGATTCTTTCTCATTATTGATGTTTCTATCTCTCTTTCCCTTTCCCTTCCTCTCTGAAATCAATAAAGATATATTTTAAAAAGGGGGGGATGCCCAGTGTGGCTTTGTGGAGCACAGTTTATCATTTTGTGAGTTAGAGTATGTTGCAAGCTGTGATTTCTGTTTCAATTCTCAGTCCCCCTAGCAGCCTGGATGCCAGCAGGACTCATTTTTGCCTGAGCAGCCCCTCTCTAGGCCATGCTCCTGGCCACCCTGGGATAAAGGACAGGCTGCTTTCCTCTGGCCATGTCAATGGACCAGCATCCCTGTTCATTTGTGCACTGAGTTAAAATGGTAGCTGTTCTGACGCCTGTCACCAGCTCCCTTCTCCTTTTGCTGGGATCCTTTGGTGGGACAGCAGTTACGTGGAAGCGCTCCAGAACCTGGAGCTCGCACGCCTGGTGACGGCTACATGGACCAACACAGAGACAAGGGTGTCACTGAACGCGCGAAACGTGTCTCCTATGTTCCACGATCAATGTGGATCTCTTAGATGCCCCAGGGGTTCTGCCCTTGGATCCCGGGACAGTTAGCTCAGCTTTCCTAGAGTTTGCAGAATCACCTCTACACCTGGTGACTGTCGAGGGGTAGGGTCTCGGGTGCATTATCACTAAACAACAGCGGTGTCCACTAGCAATGCGGTGCCTGAATCAGCAGAGAAGGGGAAAAGGCCAAGAAAATAAAGAACAGAAACAGCCCTAACCGGTTTGGCTCAGTGGATAGAGCGTCGGCCTGCGGACTGAAGGGTCCCAGGTTTGATTCCGGTCAAGGGCATGTACTTTGGTTGCGGGCACATACCCAGTAGGGAGTGTGCAGGAGGCAGCTGAATCGATGTTTCTCTCTCATCGATGTTTCTAACTCTTTATCCCTCTCCCTTCCTCTCTGTAAAAAATCAATAAAATATATTAAAAAAAAAAAAAAGAACAGAAACACACAGAGAAGCCGTGTGGTGGGCGGGAGCGTTCTCCGTGCTCTCCTCTGCTCATGGGCCACACGGTCCTGGGACCCTGACTCAAACGCAGGTCCATGGTGGTGACATGGGCACTGCCCTGGGGCAGCAGCCATCACGATTTCCAGGACCAGTCTGTTAGACGTCTCTTCCACGAAGTTCCATTCCCGAGCTTCGCATATAAGCAGGAGCCTTGAGGCGAATGTGAGCTACCATCAGACACCTTTGTCAACAGTGAGACGAAGTGGCTCAGATTCACTTATTATAATAGCAACTCGTTTCATGGGAACAGAGAATCCTCAGTCGAAACACCACACAGCGACTAATTCATAGTCGTTGTCTTGGGAATAAGACAATCTCTAGGTCTTTGATGTATCGAAACACCACACAGCGACTATAGTCTTTGTCTTGGGAATAAGACAATCTCTAGGTCTTTGATGTTCATGGGAGGTTCAGTTTTGCAAGATGAGAAGGGTTCTGGGGCTGGAGGGTGGTGATGGTTGCTCACCAATATGACTGTACTCAACGCCACGGAACTACACTTAAAAATGGCTGACGTGGGAAATTTTACGTTATGTATATTTTACTGCAGTAAAAATAATCGGTAAGAGAATGTTCCTTCCAGTGTTGATCAGCTAATGCTATTTCCTTTGCTGTGAGTTTTCTCTTCATTTATTGGTGCTCACTATGCCGGAGCTGGTAGTTATCTGGACCAGTAGAGGGGGTGGGGGACATTTGGGCAATCTGAGCTGTGGCTGGACCACACCTTCCTCAGGCCACTGGGCGGAGTCGGGGGAGGCTGGTGAAAGAGGGCAGCGGAGGACTACACGGAAATTGAGGAGGCTCCTGGGCCGTGCAGAGAAGGAGCAGCCTCGGGAAGAGGCAGGGTGCTGAGGAGGAGGCCTCCTCCGAGAGGGCCCTGCCCCCCAGATGGTGTTCACAGATCACCCAGATGCCTGGCCTCTGCGGGTCAGTGCTGCCCCTCTTTGGGCCCCAGCAAGGACTCTCAAACTCCCTGTGTTCTGAGAGAGCTCTGGGGTGATCATGAACTCGTGCACCTGGGCAGCTAATCTCTAAGATAGGCTGGGTGTCACAAAACCTTGGGGAGCCTTTCTACAAAGTACCCACACTTGCTCTGTACACCTTCCCTCCCCCCTCCCAGTACCTGTCCCAGAGGTCACTGGGCCTGTGGGATGTCCGTTTCTGGTCAGGCCCTGCCACCAGGGGGCAGTGTGGCCTGCAGGAGGCTACTGTCCCTGGAGCCTCTGTGTCCCAGACCAAAACCCAGTTCCCTGGGTTGACTGGCCCCAAGGCTCCAGCGGGGGATACTCTTAGTTCAGATCTACAAGTGGCTCTCTATTGTCCCGGTCATAGGAGAGACTGGGTGTCTGCTGGGAAAGGCAGCCAGAGTGGGTCAAGGCACAACTCCCAAGCCCACCCACATAGCCTTGCAGAACTGGCTGTGTTAGAGTCCTGCAGAGGAAGTTGTTAAAATAATACAGGACTTCTGCTTCCAGAGGATGGAGTAGACATACTTTTTCCTGTTCCTCCCACCAAGTGTAACTGAAGGCCCTGGACATCAGACATTAACAAACACAAGAAGACTCTGAAAGATAGAGAGAAGGCCTTAGACCACTTGGGGGAGCCTGGGCTTCCACCCCCACCCACCAGTAATAGGGCACCATTTCCCCTCGCTGCTGGGGTGGTCAGGGGGTCAAAGAGAGGGCCAGGCCTTTGGCCACCCAGCAGCAGTGAGGCCATCCCTATGTGGGGAGCCAGAACCCGGCCCAGAGGAAAGAGGAGAGGGTCTTGTCTTGAGTGTCAGTGGAGATTGACTGAGGAACTCGGACTTTACCTCCAACTCGCAGCAACGAGGTGCCAGTGCAGGGTCAGAAAACAAAACAAAACGAAAGGGAGGCAATGAATATGCTTATTACTTTGGTTGTGGTACTGGTTTCGCAGGTGTATCCATATATCAGACTCATCAAATTGTATACCTTAAGTACGTGCAGTTTCCTATATGTAAATTATATCTCAATAGAGCTGCTTTAAAAAAAACTAAACAACTAAAACAAAACATTTTAAAATAAGATCTACAGTATTATAACATGAGAATTTCCAAGTTTCAATAGAAAATCGTTCATCACACCAAGATGAAAGTGTCTAATGAAAGTGAATGTGCAAGGGCCATCCATAGATGCTAACACAGAGTGACAGTGATGTCAGAATTGTCTGACAAAGAGTTCAAAGCACCCAAAGCACTCCAATGGTACAAATATGCTTGTGCTTGAAACAAATGAAAAGAAAAAAAGAAAGCTTTGATTTCTTAGGAAAGTAAAGAAATAGAATCTTAGCAAAGTAAAAATTATAAAGAAATATTAAAAAATGGAATGGGCATTTTAAAAGAAAAATACAATAACTAAGATATAAACCCAGTAAACGGGCTCAAGAGCAGAATTGAGTGAACAATAACAACACAAAGGAATGGAGACCCCGGGGCCCGTGGAATCCAATGAAAGACCTAACACTTGTGTCATTGGAGACTTGGGAGAGGAGAAGAGGGAGGGCTGGGCTGGTAAAGTACTCAAAGAAATGATGGTTCAAACTTCCCTAATTTAGCAAAAGACAGAAACCTACAGATTCAGGAAACTAAGGGATCCCCAATTAAGATAAACCCAGAGAAATCCATTCCAAGGCACATCACAGTTAGATTTCTGAAAACTAAAGACAAAGAAAAAAGGAATGAGATGTTGATCTGCACAAGGAACTGAATGAATCTCCAGAGAATTACGAGTGAAGAAGTCCAATCCCCAAAGGTTACATGCTATATAATTCCATTTCCATTTATATAACACTAGAGGCCTGTTGCACAAAAAGATTCGTGCAATAGGCCTTCCCTTCCCCTGGATGCCGGCACCGGTTTTCCTCTGGCACCCTGGACCCAGGCCTTTGCTCCGGCCGGAGCCACCTTCAGTCTGCCGCTTTGCGCCTACGTATGCAAATTAACCGCCATCTTTGTTGGCATTAATTTGCATATCTTGCTGATTAGCCAATGGCGGTGTAGCGAAGGTACGGTCAATTACCATGTTTGTCTATTATTAGATAGGATTGCTGAAGTGACAAAACTATAAACATGGAGAATGGATTAGTGGTTGCCAGGCATTAAGGAGGAGCTGGGGGCAGGAGGGAAATAGGTGTGGCTATAAAAGGGTGAGGGGAGGGGTCCTCATGGGGAGGGATCTGTCCTGTGGCCCGATCATACCAATGTTGGTATTGGGTTGTGATGTTGTACTACAGTTTTACAAAACGCTACCATTGGGAGGAACTTGGTAAAGGGTACAAGGGACCTCTCTGTGCTATTTCTTTTTTTTTTTTTTTTAATATATTTTATTGATTTTTTACAGAGAGGAAGGGAGAGAGATAGAGAGCTAGAAACATCGATGAGAGAGAAACATCGATCAGCTGCCTCCTGCACACCTCCTACTGGGGATGTGCCCGCAACCCAGGTACATGCCCTTGACCGGAATCGAACCTGGGACCTTTCAGTCCGCAGGCCGACGCTCTATCCACTGAGCCAAACCGGTTTTGGCCTCTGTGCTATTTCTTACAACTGCATGTGAATCTACAATGATCTCAAACACAAAACATTCAATTTAAAAAATTGTAGGTACACAACGGGGAATAATGTGTGATTTGGACCACGCAGAACAAATTCAAATCCTGCAGACCGTGAGCCTGGCGTTTATTGACCTGCATGTCTGGCGACAAACCAGTGTCTGCACTTTAAGAGAATTAGAGTCAGGGGCACCTTAAGAGACCCCATCAGGAGCTCTAGCCAGGACCAGACATTGCGTTTTTAAGCTTTGAAGCTGGACTCTTGGGGAACAGCCAAGGGAGTCTATTCCTTTGTGCTCAGTCCTTGCTCCTCCTTCCCTGTCCCCACCTGCCTAGAGCCACCTCAGACTCTGCTCTCTGCCCCCTCCTCCCTGTGACCTCCATGCCTCAGGCTCCCCTCACAGCACTGACCTGCGGGCAGGGGCCTGTCCTTCGGGGGCCCATGGCATTAGGGAAGTTTGAACTGTCATTTCTTTGCGTACTTTACCAGCCCGGCCCTCCCTCTCCTCCTCTTCCAAGTCTCCAATGGCAGGAGCGTTAGGTCTCTTATTGGATTCCACGGGACCCGGATATTCCATTCCTTTGTGTTGTTATTGTTCACTCAATTCTGCTCTTGAGCCCACTCACTGGGTTTATATTTTAGTTGTTGTATTTTTCTTTTAAAATGTCCATTCCATTTTTAATATTTTTTTAAAAATAATTTTTACTTTGGACGGTACCTGGGTTCCCCACGGGGGCCGGATGACCACCCTCCCGCTCTGACAAGGTCATCCTAGCCAAGGAGTCTTGTTTATCTTCTGCTCTCAGTTCAGGCCAGGTTCCCTTGGGGTCATAGTTGCCAAATAAATGAATTGCGACACGGCTCTTGGGGTTTCTACGCCTCTGGGGAGGGCGGGCACTGGCCCTGGGCCGCAGAACCTGTTGGGGAGGCTGGCAGGTGCTCCTCCGCATCCCAGGCCTGCGCATTGTAACAGGCGCCTGCGGGACAGGCCCTCCTTTGGCCGCGTTAGAATCCCAGCCACCCCCCTGCCCTGGGCACCGTGGAGCCGGGTGAAAGTTGTGCATGGGAGGGGCCCGCGGCTGGGACCTGGTGGGTGGAGTGGCATCTGGCAGGAGGCTGGAGGAGTGGCATGTCCCAGCGACAATGCCCTGGCTTTGGAGTCTGCAGTTTGCTTTTTAATTGTGGTCACAGTCAGCGAGTGTGGAAACCACAGAGGGACCGGCCTGATGGGAGCCGGCTGCTCGAGTTGCTTCACTGCTGTGTCCTCACTCTGCATCTCAACATCCATCCCTGCCCCGCCTTCCTGCCCGGCTTCCAGGCTCCTCGGCTCCTTGATCTGTCCTTTCTAACTGGCCTCTTGGGGCCCCCGCCTACACCTCCACATCAAACCCCCCCCCCAACACACTGGGCTGCCCATGCCACTCCCCGGAAGTTACAGCAGAGGTCCTTTGCCTCCTCAGCTCCCCCCAACCAAACCAGGCGCTCTGGCCATGTTGCTCCTAACCTCTGCTTCTCGAACCTTCCCCATCTTTTGGCTCACGTGCTGGACCCAGAGCCCTTCCCTGCTGGCTCCCCCAGAGCAGCCTTGGCCCCCTGGGGCTGGGAGGCAGGTCTGAGGGCCACTCAAGAGCCCCTGGACCTCATAGTCATCACACTGTGCTTGCTGAGTGTCTTATCCCCCAGAACCCAGGCCTTCCAGGCGGGGGCCAGGATGGGCGTGCTGGGTTGGGTTTGGGAGCACTGTCCTCAGCCACGCTGCCCCTGGGCCATGGCCCAGCTCCCCGCTGCTGCTCTGGGGGTGCCCGGGCGCCCAGCTCCCCTCACTCTGTCACCACACCGCAGCCTCCAGGAGCTGCTCACATGATCCTCTCCCTCTGGCCCCGCTGCTCACAGGCAGCCAGGGACCGGCTTGAAGAGGAAGGACCGGGGGCTCTGAGGGCTCCATGCTGTTACTTGGTTGGGGGGTGGGAGTCAGGGGTCACTGTGACAGGACATGCGGTCCCTTTCCCCCAAGATAGGGGACAGATCAACCATCACATGCCTCGTACGTGTCCCCCCAGCTTGTCCAGATGCAGGAGAAGGCCCAGTTGCTGACGGGGTGCACTGTTATTAAATACATAGTCCGTATTCAAACTTAGCCACTGGTACCAATAATATCCTCTCTAGCCCTTTCCCGCCATCCAGGACCACACCCTGTGTTTTGCCGCCAGGTATCTGGCGTGGCCGCGTGGCCCTGCCTGTGCCCCTGACATTTATGTCTGTGGACACAGGCACCCGCGCTGCAGCCTGTCCTGTGCTGGCTGGGCTGACCATTTCTTCCAGATGTTAGTGACGCCAGGTCCGTCTCTAAAGGCTGTGTCGCTGCTGGGAGCAGTGGTTTCCTCAGCGTGCTCCCACCCGTGGCCGCGCTAAGAGAGCCGTGGGAGGAACTCGGCCGAGTAAGCCTCTCTCCCCCAGGATCTCTTGCCCAACCGTTTCCTAGCACGCAGGCGATTCCTGCCTGAGTCCGTTATTACTGTGGTGGCTGCAAGAGAATGATTCTGTAGCTCCTTCACTTTTTCCCCGTGTATCAGCTGGCCTTCTTCTGCAAGGAAGAACTATCCCGTCTCCCCATCCACTTACTTCTCTATCAGGAGTGAGAGCTTATAGCTTTTCATTCTGTTCAGGGAGTTATACCCCGTTACTGTCGTGCTCATTTATACCCTGTTACGGAGCTGTCTCGGGGTGGCTTGATTGGCACTTCTCTCATTGAGCATGAACTTGAGCATCTGGTTGAGGATTTAAGACCACTTTTACTAGTATATTGTTTTGTGTGTTGTCTGTGTCTTTTGCCCATTTTCCTCTTTTTCCCCCCTTGACTGTTGAATTCTTTATATATTAGGAAATGTTGAGTTCTTTATATACTAGGAACATTGGCACATAACCTGCAGGTACTCTCTCCCCACTTGTCATATTGCATCTGTCTTGTTAAAAACAAAATTTTTGCCCAGCCGGCCTGGCTCAGGGATGGAACATCAACATGTGAACCAGGAGGTCACGGTTTGATTCCCAGTCAGGGCCCATGCCCGGGCTTGTGGGTTCGATCCCCAGTGTGGAGCGTGCAGGAGGCAGCCAACCAATGATTCTCTCTCATCGTTGATGTTTCTATCTCTTTCTCCCTCTCCCTTCCTCTCTGAAATAAATAAAAAATATTTTTAAAAAACCACAAAATTAAACCAAGTAAATTTGAAAATCTAATTGGCTTTATTGAGTGATTCCTGAAACAGCAAGCATCCCATCTGGCAACCAGAAGGGTGCTTGCTCTGAGGGTTGTACAACATGGGGGGTTTTATGGGAAGAAGGATGGGGCAAGGATGCTACTAGTGAGAGAAAAGAAAGGGTTATTTGGGGGTATCTTTTCTTTGGGGGAGGAGAACAGAAGGGTCTATAGCTTTTGGATTGCTTTGCCTCTTCTTTCTATGGAGGACGGAGAAGGCCTGTGTGACAGATCACCTCACTGGTGCTTGACAAGAACGTTCCAGACTGATTAAGGTTAATTAAGATGACATTTCTGGGAGAGGTAAAAACCGAAATTGGATCAGGTGTTAAGTCTAGGTTTGGTATCACAGGCTTTTAGCATGCGTGGCGCCATGTTGGGCCTGTGGCTTTCTCTTCAACAGTCTTTACTCATGCCATCTTCTACCACGGGCAGTGTTTTGTTTTCATGTAATTGAATTTTAATCTTTTATTTAAATTGCATGTGGGCCGAAACCGGTTTGGCTCAGTGGATAGAGAGTCGGCCTGCGGACTGAAAGGTCCCAGGTTCGATTCCAGTCAAGGGCATGTGCCTTGGTTGCGGGCACATCCCCAGTGGGGAGTGTGCAGGAAGCAGCTGATCGATGTTTCTCTCTCATCGATGTTTCTAACTTTCTATCTCTCTCCTTTCCTCTCTGTAAAAACTCAATAAAATATATTAAAAAATAAAAAATAAATTGCATGTGGAGTTTTGGCTCCCCACACCAACTACCTTTCTTTTTTTCCATTTAGGTCTTTCGCACACGTGTAATTTGTAAAGGTGTGAGCGATGTGTCTAATTTCCCTGTGTCTAGATGGCTTCCCAGTTGTCTCAGTGTCACTTGCTGTGTAAAAGTCCCTCTTTCCCCTGCCTTTGTGATCTACTGAACGTCCAAATGAGCTTGGGTCTGTTCCTGAATTCCCTAGACCAGCGGTTCTCAACCTGTGGGTCCTGACCCCTTTGGGGGTCGAACGACCCTTTCACAGGGGTCGCCTAAGACCATCGGAAAACACATATATAATTACATATTGTTTTTGTGATTAATCACTATGCTTTAATTATGTTCAATTTGTAACAATGAAAATACATACTGCATATCAGATATTTACATGACGATTCATAACAGTAGCAAAATTACAGTTATGAAGTAGCAACAAAAATAATTTTATGGTTCGGGGTCACCACAACATGAGGAACTGTATTAAAGGGTCATGGCATTAGGAAGGTTGAGAACCACTGCCCTATACCAATGCCATTTAGTAGGAATAGAATGCCGGCCACATGTATAATTTAAAAATTTTTAAGAGCCACATTAAAAAAATAAAAAGAGCCCTGGCTGGTTTTTCTCAGTGGATAGAGCGTCAGCCTGCGGACTGAAGGGTCCCGGGTTCGATTCCAGTCAAAGGCACATGCCCTGGTTGCGGGCTCAATCCCCAGTGGGAGGGCATGTAGGAGGCAGCCAATCAATGATTCTCTCTCATCATTAATGTTTCTATCTCTCTCTCCCTCTCTCTTCCTCTCTGAAACCAATAAACATATATTTTAAAAATAAATAAAAGACAAAGAAAAACGTGAGAGTAATTTTAATATTTCTTTAACTTCCTATACCCAAAATAGCATTTCAACATGCAGGCGATATGAGCAAATGATTAATGTGGTAGCCGGCATTCTTCTGCTCACAAGGTTTGTTTATGTTGTCCCTGCAGCTGGACCCGGTCAGGACCAGCCACATCCCAGGGGCTCAGGGCCGCGCAGACACGCAGGGCTGTGCCATCCCATCTCTCCTGTCAGTCTGTTCAGAGCCAGCCCTGCCCTGGGGTACTCATAAGGGTGTAGGGGGTGTCTGCGTGTCTGGCAGGGCCCTGGTCCTTTCCACGGGGAGGCTGACGTTGCTCAATGATGACACGTTTCTCCCAAAGAATATTCTTATTCTCCAGCAGGAATTGTCTTATTGCATCAAAAGGAGCAGTTGGCATTTTGCTGAGAAAGCATAAGACATTTCTTTTCTTTTTTTAAACTTGATCTAGGAAGATTTTGCTAATGAAGCTCTGTTCATCTGTCAGATACTGTGACATGACTGCTTAGTTTAAATATTGAATTTTCTTCTGATTCTCAAACCTCAAACCAACTTGGTAATCGCGTATTTGGAAAATTCCCAAAATGTGAAAATAAAAACAGAAGCCATTAATACACCTTCTTATGGCTCCTCCATTCGGTAAGTGCCTGACTTCCTGGGCTGCTAAGGCGTAAATTCTAAAAAGAAAAAAACAAGGGGGGGGGGGGCGCTATGCTTTTCTTTTTAAGACGTTGTGTGTGTGCTAAAACCCCTGACTTTACACTAAGTGGGTTTCCTTGCCTTTGCCCAAACCGTGGCTTTTTCTGTTTATTCCGTCTCAGTTTCCGCTGTGGATAATCCCTCACTGTGTGGTTCTTCCCCGCAGAGCTGGGAGTCTGTCTGGGCTGAGCGTCGTCGCTGGGAACGCCCCAGTTCTTCCTGCCCTGCCTCGTTGTGTGTGTGCTAAAACCCCTGACTTTACACTAAGTGGGTTTCCTTGCCTTTGCCCAAACCGTGGCTTTTTCTGTTTATTCCGTCTCAGTTTCCGCTGTGGATAATCCCTCACTGTGTGGTTCTTCCCCGCAGAGCTGGGAGTCTGTCTGGGCTGAGCGTCGTCGCTGGGAACGCCCCAGTTCTTCCTGCCCTGCCTTCTGCTCCGAATTCCACAGTTTACGCAAATATGTTTGGTCTCTTTGGTCTCCAGCCACTGGGGCCAGGCCGACCGCATCGCTGGACTTCCACTCGGAAGACGTGCGAGGTCAGAAGGGGAAGGAAGAAACAAAGTCGCCTCTTTCCCGCTGACCCGGCTTGGTATGTAGACACTCGTCACTATTAGTCAGCTCTTGACGGACGGGAGCTTCGAGTTTTCATCCAAGATCACGCGTAGGATAAGGTTCTGCACCCGCACCCTGAGCCAGTTTCCCCCTCGGCAGGCTGCTCTGCCCTCCGGCAGCGGGTGGGGCAGCCGGGCCCGGGGGGCTGGGGCTCTTTTCCTCCGCTTGGCCTCCTCAGCAGTCTATTTGTTAACTTTTTCCAGTAGGTAACAGAGACCCAAGATTCAAGGTTCCAGCAGCATACAAGGGTTCACACATCTAGAATCCTGTCACTCCCGCCTGCCCAGGCAGTGCCCTCCCCGTCACCCGCCAAAGGATGGGCCAGCTTCTTGGTATCCTTCCAGGGTGTTCTGGGCATGTACAAGCACATGTATGCGTGTATACACATGTTTTTTTCTTCTGTCACCTTTTCCATACACAGGCCTGCAACTGTGTGTGTGTGTGTATGTGTGTGTATGTATATGTGTATGTGTGTGAGTGTGTATGTGTGTGTGTGTGGTAAGAACGCTTATCATGAGATCTCCCCTCTTAACAAATTTTTACAGGATTGCTCACAGTCGGCACAGGGTTGCACAGCAGAGCTCTAGCACATAATCATCCTGCGTAACCGAAACTTCATATCCACTGAATTGTTTTTTTATTATGTATTTACCTTTAAGTTGCAGTAAAATACATGTAACAAAGTTTCCCGTTGTAACCACATTTTTTAAAACTTTTTTTTATTGATTTCAGAGAGGAAGGGAGAGGGGAGAGAGAGATAGAAGCATCAATGATGAGAGTGAATCATTGATTGGCTGCCTCCTGCACGCCCCCCACTGGGGATCGAGCCCACAACCCAGGCATATGCCCTTGACGGGAATCAAACCCGGGACCCTTCAGTCTGCAGGCCGATGCTCTATTCTCTGAGCCAAACCAGCCAGGGCTCCCCTAGTAACCACTTTTAAGCATACAGTTCCGTGGCATTAAGTACACTCACATGGTTATACAACCATCACCACCGTCCATCTCCAGAACTTGTTCACCTTCCCAAATGGAAACTCTGTCTCCATCAAACAACTCCCCATTCTTCCTCCCCAGCCCTTGTAACCTCCATTCTGCTCTCTGTCTCTATGAATTAGATGACTTTAGATACCTCATGTAAGTGGTAGTTGTCACTTTGTAATTGTCATTTTATGACTGGCTTCTTTCACTTCGCATAATGTCCTCAAGGTACATCTGTGTTGTAGCATGTGCCAGAATTTCCTTCAGTCTGCAGGCCGATGCTCTATCCACTGAGCCAAACGGGCTGAGCATATGCCAGAATTTCCTGACCCAGTCCCCTGCCCCAGCCCCAGCCCCAGCCCCAACTCAAGCCCCAGCTGATGGCTCTCTGGTGGGCAGAGTCGGCAGTGGGTGTTACCAACAAGGCAAGTCCCTGTGCTCATCTTTCAGGTGGTGGCTCTTTCAGACTTTCTAAAAAAGCTGAGTCCTGCATACAGGTGGCAACTTCTTAGCACAAAGACCCTGAAGGTGGGTGAGGGCACACTGGGCCATAATGGGCAGGGCCATCCCTACCTTCTCCTCTCTGCCTCCCCACCATGCAGCAGTCCTGAGGACACCTGTGGCAGCAGACGTGGGCCCACACAGCAATGCCTCTGTTCTCCGGGATGGTTTAGTGCCATGTGGACTCACCGCGCTGCTCTTGGCAGGACTACAGAGGGTTTGGGGAGAGGGAATGAGGAGAGGAAGCCACAAGGAGCCTGTGGCGGGGAGCAGCCCAAGGCTGGCAGGAGCTGGAGGAAATAATCTTGGATGGCACAGGGGGGTGGGCCTCCGTCCTCCTTTCCCTGGGTGCCAGCCTGCTCCTGGCAGCTCTGGGCACGATGGTCATTCCACCCACAGTGGACACAGGCTCTGCCCTCATTGCCTCCATCCAGATCAGGAAAAGAGTGGCCTTAGGATCCAGTAAGTCCCCTCCACAGGTTAGCTACCCAAGACAGAGAAATACATGTCCACACTAAGACTTGTCTGCAGATATTCATACCACCTATTCATGGTAGACAACAAGTGGGAACAACTCAGTTTCTATCCACAGATGACTGAATGGCTGACAAGGTGTGGTCCATCCACATAGTGGAATATTATCTATAATAATAAAACCGTAATATGCTAATTAGACTGGATGGCCGAAGGACCTTCTGGACGACTTTCTGGATGACCTTCTGGACTAAACTGGGGCTGGGAGGGCCGAGCCTCTTGCACGAATTTCATGCATCAGGCCTCTAGTTTAGTTATAAAAAGGGATGAAGTTCTGAAACATCCTACTTGATACTAAGTGAAACCTTGAAAACATGATGCTAAGTTAAATAAGCCAGACACAAAAGGCGACATATTGTCTGGTTCCACTTATATGAAATGTTCAGAACAGGCGAATCTATAGAGACAGAACATAGACTAGGGGCTGGAGGGAGGGGTATGTGGAGTGGTTGTTTTTGGTGATGGGAATGTTCTAGAGTTAGATATTGGTGATTGATACACAATTTTGTGAATGTACTAAAAATCTACTGAAATATACACTCTGTAAGGGTGAGTTTTATGGCCTGCAAATTATATCTCAATTAAAATGTTCTAAATTTTATTGTGGTGAATGTTGCACAACTCTATGAATGTACTAAAAGCCTTTGAATGGCACACTCTAAATGGGTTGTCTGGTGAATTGTCTCAATAAAGCTGTTATTAAAAAATATATAAGTGCAAGACCAGGGCATGAGAGAAGGACTAGGTAACCCTCGTACTGGCCACCATGCAGAGCAGAGGCCCTAAGGGATTGGAAAGAGCTTCGTGTGTTGGGGGAAGGCGAGGAGGCCTGTTGGCCTGAGCCCAGAGTGAAGGCGGAAAGCGAGGCAGGCTCTGGGAAGTGGACTCAAGCCTTCTCCCGTGGGCCTGTGTGCGGCGAGGTGTGGAGCCCGCGACCTGAATGCACAGCTCTGATGGGTCCCCACTGTGGGATGGAGGGCCCACGGCCCTAGCTGAGGCACCGCAGGTGAAGGTGGCATTGGATGGTATCATGGGCTGAATTGTATTCCCCAAAATTCCTAACTGAAGCTCTAACCCCCAGTCCCTCCGAATATGACTGTGTTTAGAGACAGGGTCTTTACTGAGGTGATTCTAATTAGAGGTGAGCGTATGGGTGGGTCCTAATCCAATCTGACTGCTGTCCTCATAAGAAGAGATTAGGACACAAACACTCACAGAGGGATGACCATATGAGGACACAGGGACGAGGTGGCCATGTACCAAGGGAACCAAGGGAGAGAGGCCTCAGGACAAAGCAATCCTGTCGGCACCTCGACCTTGGACTTCAGCCTCCAGCACTTGAGAAAATACATTTCTGCTGCTTAAGTGCCCAGTCTGGGGTGCTCGTCACAGCAGCCCCAGCACACTGATACGGGCTGATAGAGCAAAGTGAGCAACTTTAAATACATCTTGAGCAGACACTCGGTAAGACTCGGCAAGACGTGCTGAAGGACTAGATGTGGGAAGGGGACAAGTAGTGTGCTTTGGAGATTTCTATTAGAGCAGCTGGTGAGTGGCGATGCCACGGGTCAGATGGGAAAGCCTGGGGCAGGAACGGGTACTTTCCTCATTGGGCCCTGGAGTGTGCGAGGTCTATGAGACTTTCACGTACTGCTGTCGGGTGGGTGGTGGCCGACAGGGGGGTCTGGAGTTCTGGGACAAGCACGCAGACGCGCCCTGGGCCCTCACCTGAGCTCCTGTCTGCAGCCTCCCACGCAGGCTCCTTTGCTATGGGCAGCCCTCCACAGCGAGGTCCCCTCACCCGCCTCCTCTGCAGCAAATGAAAACAAAAACCAAGAGGTGCCCTTGGGCTGGTGTCTGGGGCGGGGGGGGGTTGGGGGTGGTGGTCTCTTCCCTTCCCCATTAGTTCTGGCCACTGTGCCCGTCAGGTGCCATGTGGAAGCCAGGCCGGGGTCCTGCTCTCAGGGGTCTGATTCAGGGGACGGGGTGACGAACAGGTAAGTGAAAAGCAAGATGCGCCCGAGAGCGATGCAGCGGGGTGCTGGGCAGCGAAGCCCGTCCCGGAAGGCCCGTGGGCTGAGGTGGCGACAAGGGGCAGCAGCTTCCAGGAGACGGGGACGAGCAAAGGCCCTGGGGTAGGATGGAGTCTGAGGAAAGAGGGGGGAGATGAGGGAGCCAAGGAGGCTGCCTGAGGGGAGGGGCTGGAGTGGTCACCAGACTGTCTCCCCCACCCCGGGATCGGGCCTAGGATTATAAGGAGTTTGCTGAAGGCGGCGCAGCCACTTTGGGGAGAGGTTACAGCCGCTTGACCTTCTGTCAACAGCGATTTCTTCATGGTCGCCTTAGATCCAGGATGCGGGAAAGGGGCGTCATCCACGCAGGAAAAACACGGAGATGGTCGGTGGGCCCTGAGGGTGTCTGGGACTTAGACACAGTCTGGGGCCCCCCTCCCCACCCAGCAGGAGCGGCCGCCGCCAGCACGGAATGCGCCCGCTCACTCAGCACCTCCCCTGGAGCCTGAGACGGCTGCGTTCTGCTCTGACGCCCTGCATGTGAACCTCAGCCAACTCAAACACGCTCATGTGGGGCTGCTTCCTGAGTCGGAGCACTGCAGGCCACGCTGGAGTTTCAGCACAGCCCCCGGCCCTCCAGGCTGCTCTCCACCGGCTTCCCTCCTCCATCTCTGGGCCCTGCCACCACCCGCCCCACAGCCCAGAGCCCCCTGGGACCTCCCCCGGGGGAGTCCAGGCTCATGGATGCACCCCGATGTCTCAGAGGCATGTTAGGGGCAACAGGCTCTAGGGACACACTTTCCTCCCGTCCCTCCTTCACCCCCACGCCTGGTGGAGCCACCTCTGACCACACACTCGAATGGCCCTCTCCTCTCCACTGTCCTGCCCTTGTCCCTCAGGCCCATTGAAACTCAATAGATGGGGGGGTCTCCGCACCACTCTCACCCCCACACTGCTGGCCAGAGACAGATCAATATAAATTATCCAGTCTGTAGAGCAGAGAGATAAAAGATTGATCAGCAAAAAAATGAGATTTCATAGGCTATATTTTTCTTTTTTTTTAGTATATATATTTTTGTTGATTTCAGAGAGGGAGGGAGAGGGAGAGATAGAAACATCAGCGATGAGAGAGAATCACTGATCGGCTGTCTCCTGCACACCCCACACTGAGGATTGAGACTGCAACCCGGGCATGTGTCCTGATTGGCAATCAAATCATAACCTCCTGGTTCATAGGCCAACACTCAACCATTGAGCCACACCGGCCGGGCTAGGCTGTATTTGTCAAAGATGGTCACAACGGTGTTTCCCTCCCACACGTTCTACTAGAACCTTGACACTCCCCTTTGAGTGTAGGTGATCACATGCTGTCTTATAACAGCAGAAGTGATGCCCCACAACTTCTGAGGCCGGGTCATAGGAGACAATGCAGTGACCGCGGAAGCCACCGCTGTTGGCTGCCAGGCCAGCCCCCCCCCCACCAAAAAACCACCCCTGCAGAGATAACACGAAGAAGCCTTGAGACTTCCTGGAAAGGGGTGTGTCCAGCCCGCTGCTCCAGTTCTTTACATTCTCTCCCTGAAATCACAGGAACTACCCAGCGGAGCCCTCCTGAATTTCTGACCCACAGACATTAGGATATAGATACACAATTGATTTTTTTATGTTGATCTTGTACTCTGCAACCTTGCTGGAGTGGGAAGAAATCGACCTGATTTCACGCTGCATTCTATAGCTACAGTAATTAAAACTGGAGGCGATTAGCAGAGGGATAGACACAGAGATCAGTGAAACAGAATAGAGAACCCAGAAATAGATCCGCATACAAATGCCCAACTGATTTTTGACAAACGTTCAAAAGTGAGTCAGTGAAGGAAGGATGCAATACATGTTGCTGGAGCAATTGGACATCGATAGGCCAAACAAATAAAAAAACACTTCAACCTAAATCTCACACCTTATACAAAAATTAACTCAAAAAGGAATCATGGACTTAAATTTAAAATATAAAAATGACATCACTGATCAGCGGGGGGCCGGGGGGGGGGTCAGGACACACCTCAGAACACGTCGGCAGTATTTGCCTTTCTCTGTCTGACTTCTCTCACGTAGCATAATGTGTCAAGGTCCATCCATGTTGTCACAAATGGGACGTCCCTTTTCCTTCCTCAAAATAACCTCAAAGACCAGGTGCAGCTCGAACAGACGCCCTGGGCACAGATGAGGAGACTGCGGCAGGCCTGCTCCAGACCTCAGGACGGCGAGGCGCGGGTCCCGGGCAGGGCATCTGAGGGCTCAGAGTGCTCTGGTTGGACCCCTGGTTAGACTGGTGTCTGCCATGGAGCTCTTGGACCCAGACTCTGGGCAGGCAGAACCTTTGTGGCTGTCTTGGCAGCCAGGCCCACGCCCGGCATACTGGCCCTGCTCCCTGCGGCACACGTGGGAGACCAGCCCAGCAACGCCCTCCTGCTCTCCTGATGCACACCCCAGACATGTCCACTCTCCTGGACCCTGACTTGGCCATTGCCTGCCCAGGACCCCTCTGCGATCAGCCCTCATGGCCCAGTCCCTCCCTTCAGGCCTGTGGTCAACCTCTCATGGGGGCCTGTGACATGCTGACCCTCCCCTTTCTCCTGCCTGTGCTGCTGTATGATGTGGTCGGGCAGGGCAGGTGGCCGCTGTGCAGGTGGGAGGCACCAGTCCTGCCCACTCTGTGCCCTGACCTGCGGTGCACACCTACTGGGAAGTCCCGAGGGAGAACCGGTTTAGCACATGGGCGGTGGGTCCTGCCGAGGAGGCTGAGCATAGCTGCTCATCAGGTGAGGGTGGAGAGTGGGGGACAGGACACCCCTCAGAACACATCGGCCCCTGTGGGTGGCTGAGAAGAGTGGTGGCTGCAAAAATAAGCCTTAGGTAAAAGCTTGAGAGCGGGGAGTGACTCGCGGTGACTCCTTTTTCCTACCTGGTCCCACTTGGGTGTCCCCAGGTCCGGCTCCCAAAAGCAACCTGCTGAGGCCTCTTTGGTCTGAACGCGCTCAGCCACCCCCGATGGGAAGCTGGCCGGACATGCTGAGGCTTGGTGGCCAGGCCTGTGCCTCCCTCGTGCCATTTGGAGCCTCTGGTGATGCTTAGGGGCCCTTCCCGGAAGGTAGCTTCCTGGCTAGGGGGCTCCGTCTCCTCCCACTCTCTCGTCTGTGGGGGACCCTGATGGTGGCTCTCATCAGCCTGTCAGCAGCCCCCACAGGCTCCAATTTAAAGATAGCCTTTGGGTCTGGCAGGTGTTGCTCAGTGGTTGAGGTCGACCTATGAACCAGGAGGTCACGGTTGAATTCCTGGTTATGGGCTTGATCCCCAATAGGGGGCGTGCAGGAGGCAGCCAATCAATGATTCTCTCTCATCATTGATGTTCCTATCTCTCTCCCTTCCTCTCTGAAATCAATAAAAATGAATGAATAAATAAATAAATAAAGACAGCCTTTGGAATAGGGAGGGGACAGGCACAGACTTCAGCACCAACGGGGAGCCCTCCCCAAGGGTTTCGTGTGGCTCTGGCCTGTTGTGGGCCTGGTGCAGGGAAAGCCTTGTGGGGACTGAGGCCAACTGGGAGCAGAGAGGAGGAGTCCAGAGGCCCCGCCCTCACCCTGGAGGTGGCAGCAGGAGGCCCCACCCAGGCATCAGAATGGCAGCCCCCCCATCTCTACCTGCCCTCCTTGCCCCCCCTCCTCTGATGTGTGCCTGGGAAGCAGAGGAAGCCCTGAGGGCCTGCAGCCAGGAGGAGGATTGGGGAGGGAAGGAAGGACAGACATGGAGCTGAGACCTCCGGCCCCTGCCCTCGCCCACGTGTGGCCAGTCATCAGAAACCAAGGAAACCAGTTGACAGACTCCAACTCTGAGGACTCTGGCGGCGCCTTCTCACCTGGGTGTGACCAGCAGCACATTTGCACTTGCACAGCCGCCTGCCTCTCCTCCCTGGGTGGAGGTGCCCTGCAGCCCAGCATGCATAAGGTGGGGTGCCAGGGTCATGGCAGGACAGGGCCTGTGTGGCTGGATGGTGGGGGCTGGAGCCCTCGCTGCAGCCGGCTTATTTTGATGCATCTCTGGCTTGATGATGCTCAAGTGACAGACCTGGGAGTGGGGTGCAGTGGGTAGCTGGAGCCAGCCTTTGGAACCCCAACCCTTGGCCTTCCCCTGGCAGAGAGGCAGGTCACAGGGAAGGGTGTGAGCTTCCCACAGAGCCTGGCTGGCTGCCTGGGGATCTAGGTCACCAGTGCTCTAGCCCCACGCTCTGCCTTTCGCAAGCACGTGTTCCCGTGGGATTTTTTTTTAGATGCATGAATGCCTCTGGCAGAATCTCCATATTGGCACCATTTCCTGTCTCCACCTCTGGCTCTTCACGGAATCGGAATCGCAGAACTGCACTGAGGTCAGAGAGCCTCAGGGGTGTCAGGACGCCTTAGGGGAGGTCGTGTCCCGCCTCCTGGTCGCCCCCAGTGCGTGTCCGTTGGAGGGCCTTGGGGGGCACATGGTCAGGCAGCTCTTCCCTACGGAGCCACAAGGCACTCAGGGTCCCTGTCATTCTGGCCGCAGCCCTGGCTGTTCTGTGTGTCCTCTCCCGGAGCCCCACGCCCTGCACTGCTGGTGGCGCCCACCACTGCTCTGGGTCCTCAGTCCCAGGCCCCAGGCTGGCTCCCTGCCCCGGAGCACAGGCGCCCTTTGTAGCCCTCCTCCCGCTGCCCAGTGAATGGGGGATGTGGTGTCGCCCGAGGCTCTGCCCCACTTGGAACCCTGTTCTGTCCCCTGCAACACACAGGCTGCTGTCACAGCCGGGCAGGCCCTCCTGGCAGGGGCAGCTGCTGGGACTCTGCTCTTTAATCGGCCTGTCTCCACTGGTGAGGGGGACCCGTGTGTGTCCTGACCCCGCACATTTGCTCACGAGGAGATCCAGAAAAGCCTTCTCTGTAGCCCCTCACTGCAGACACATTGCCCTGTGTGCTCGGAGGCAGCCGCCCGCCCCTCCCCAGAGCTCCTGGCCCCACACCCCGCTCAGTCAGGCCAGGAAGGACCGGGGATGGCGCCTCAGCCTGGGCTCCCCGAGGCCTGTGGGGCAGGGAAGGCGGTTCAGGCCGAGGGCACATGGAAGCCCGGAGCTGCAGGCAGAGAGTGTGAGTCAGCAGGCAGGGTGGCCCTGCTGCCCGGAGCCCCAGGTGCTGGGATGGTTTCAGGTTTTCTCGCAGGTATGGCTGAGCCAGGACAACAGGACTAGCAAGCATGGGCGTGGGAGCAGTGCCCCCAAGCAGACAAAAGCAGGGTCAGGAGGGCATCTGGGCCATCCGGTTGATAGAGTTCAGGGCCAGACAGGGCTGCCTGACAGGGACAGGCCCCTGGCCGGGCTGGGAGCACGTCACACCCGTTTGCCGGAGAGCGGGCTGGGCCTGGAGGCCTGGGTTCAGCTGTTTGGTCTCAGCACAGGCCACACTCTGATTCCTGGGCTATGCATGGGCACAGCGCCCATTCCCAGCCGGGGCCGGAGCTGTCCCAGAGAGGACCATGTAGGCGGAGGGCTGCAGAGTGCCCTGGGCCCTGCTCCTGTCATCCTTGGTGGAGGTGGGGTGGGGGGTTGAATTCGCCTGCAGCGGACTAGGAACTACCCTGTGAGCCCCCTGGGGAAGCCAGGTTGCAGCATCTGCTGGCAGGAGACGCTGACACTTGACCCCAGCCCGCACTGCCCTCCACAGCCCTGCATCACACACTGAGGAACAGGGGCGGAGGAGGGGGATATTGGACATTGGGGTACAGTCCCCCAAGCCAGAAGCAGGTGGCTGCAGCGCAGCAGTGCCCCAGACAGTGTGGCGGGAGGGAGGGGAACAGCGGGACTAGGTGTGGCAGCTGACCGCAGGTGGGGAGAAGGCAGCATCAGGGCCGGGTGCTCACCATGCAGGGACCCTGAGCAGAGCGCCCTCCTTCGGCCAGAGCAGTAGGTGCTTCTCCGGGTCCTCACTGAGCTTGGGCCTGCTCTGCACACCGACCCCACACCCTACAGTTGGGGTGAGCAGGGTGACTCCCAGCCTCGAGTCTTACGTTGGGCCTTCCCAGACATTCCCCCGGGGAGGGTCCCACAAGCTGCCAGGCATGGGGAGCGTCTCCCCGCCACCAGGGCTTCTCCAGGGGGCAGTCAGAGCAGGAAGGGGTATCTCGGGGCTCCTGGCTTCTGGGATGCCTAATGTCCCAAAGAGAAGGGTGGGCCTTGTCTTTCCACGCTGCCCACCCACCCCCAGCTCCCAGAGCGCGTGGACCAGGGTCTCGGCACTGTCCCCAGCCTCGCAGGGTCTTTGGCCCCGTGTACCATCCTGATGTAGGAATGCAGGCCAGGTTTTTATTTCCAGTTATGAAGATTTCTCTTGAGCGGATCAAAATCTTTTTTTTCTAATATTTTTGATATATTTATTTCAGAGAGGATGGGAGAGGGAGAGAGAATTAGAAACATCAATGATGAGAGAGAATCATTGATGGGCTGCCTCCTGCACACCCCCTACTGGGGTTCGAGTCCGCAACCTAGGCATGTGCCCTTGATGAGAATCGAACCCGGGACCCTTCAGTCCGCAGGCTGACGCTCTATCCACTGAGCCAAACTGGCTAGGGCCGGATTCAATGCATTTTGAACTGACATAAGGCCCTTCCTTGCTGTGCCTCTGTCCAGATAAAGGGACATGCCCCCCCTCATTGTCTCCTCTCCTCCAGGACACAATCTGCCCTCTGTGGGCCAGCATGACCAGCAGGTCCCTTCCCTCCAATCCCCAGGAGGGGGGGGTCTCAGCATCTCACCTGCTTCGCTCAGCTTGGCCTCTGCCTTGTCCTCAGATGGACTGAATATTCTAGAGCTTTGTCATCAGTGGCCCCTGCTCCACCGAACATGTGTGTCACCCGCAGCAAACCTTTGGGCCCTGGCACCTGCGTCGCCTGCCACTCACTTGTCCGTTTGTCACCATCTCCCCACAGGCTCCTTCTGTCCTATGTGACCACACAGACACCCACGAGTCTGAGCAGAGGGGAGAGAGACACCCCCGGGCTAAATGCGGCCTCTTGAGAATTTAACTAAAAGTGGGTTTTGTGTGTTTTTTTTGTCTGAAAAGCGTCAAGCTATTTGTAGCCCAAGTTGGTTGAACAGATTTTTCTGGGTGTAGCTTATATTTGTACTCATTAACTTCTTTTCCTTATGAATTAAAAAGTAGCACTTTTTTTCCCACTCAGGAGTCTGTTTACTGCGCTCTTTGTATCACAGCCAGCACTGTGCCTGCTGGGGAAGCAGATACAGTCCGGCTCCGGGGGGCCACAGCTCAGGAGTAGGTAAAGGTGGCGTGTCGGGCCCCACCCTGCTGCTCCTGCCCCTTCTCCATGTGCTGTTTGACGGACAAGAGCTGTGTGAGGGCTTTGCCTAGACCCGTGGTCGGCAAACTACGGCTCGTGAGCCACATGTGGCTCTTTGGCCCCTTGAGTGTGGCTCTTCCACAAAATACCACGTGCGGGTGCGCACGTACAGTGCGATTGAAACTTCATGGCCACACTCAAGGGGCCAAAGAGCCGCATGTGGCTCACAAGCCGCAGTTTGCCGACCACAGGCCTAGACCATTCCATTGGCAGTGTCCAGGCTGGGAAACGCGAGAGAGACCTTTCTGTCCCACTGGGCAGAACCGGAGGCGCATCCTACGAATCTGCTGGCCAGTGCCCTCCTGGCCCATTTCCTGACTCCAACCATATCCCAGACAGATACCAACAATATCGAGCAATGGATGCTGCCACCCTGAGGGTCTCTCAACCGACAGGGGCAGCTCTGATATGTCTGTGGTGGGATTCGGGGCTGTCCCCTGGATTCACAGTCAGGGGTGACCACAGCCCCAGGGCAAGGAGCAGCTTTGACCCTGGCCTGCCCTGATTTCTCCTTCTGGGGAGCAGCTTCCGGTCCTCCGCACGGTTCTCCAGACGTAAAATGCTGCCTTTCTCTAATGCAACTGCATTCTGTCCGTAATCTTTTGGAGCTCACTTAATAAGAAGCATGCTTATGTGGTGAGCCTTGTCTCTTCCGTCTCACATCTCCAGAACTGCTTCAAAACTCAGAATCTTGCCTGGCTGGCATGGCTCAGTGGTTGAGTGTCTACCTAAGAAGCAGGAGGTCACGGGTTCGATGCCCAGTCAGGGCACATGCCTGGGTTGTGGGCTTGATCCCCAGTAGGGGGTGTGCAGGAGGCAGCCGATCAATGATTCTCTCTCATCATTGATGCTTCTCTCTTTCTCTCCCTCTCTCTTCCTCTCTGAAATCAATGAAAATAAAATAAAAGAAAAAAAACCCCTCAGAATCTTGTTCTTGTGCACCTCGCATCCTCTGGCCGAGCTATTGACCTGCAGTCCACTCTCCTCAAGGCCTGTTTCAAACCCCCTGAACCAGGGCTGCCTGGAGCCCCCTCCCCTGAGCCTCGGGGCCCTTTGCAGGGGCATGTCTGCCTAGTCAGGGACAGGTTTCTGTTTTTCCTCCTTTGTCCCCACAAGCACAGGCTTGCACGGGACAGTCCGTGCTAAATGTCCAAGTGTTCACTGACCAACTGAACCATTTGCCAAGCTACAGGCCCCCGAGACAGGGTTCCCACAGAGCCCCTCAGGGCTGATGAAGGCCCTGAAGTCTTCCCTGGCACCTCCAGTGTCCCGTCCAGCCCCGTTCCTTTACCCACAATTCCAAGTTCTCCAAAGCTCTGAAACGTCAAGGTTTTTCAGACTTGGTGGCAAAGCTGCACCGGAACTGATGTGCAGCTATTTATTATGGTTTCCCCCCAGTTCCTTTGAGGAGTAGTGTTCCCTGACAAAAGTCTTTTTAAAAAAAACACATATATTTTATTGATTTTTTACAGAGAGGAAGGGAGAGGGATAGAGAGTTAGAAACATCGATGAGAGAGAAACATCGATCAGCTGCCTCCTGCACACTCCCCACTGGGGATGTGCCCGCAACCAAGGTACATGCCCTTGACCAGAATCGAACCTGGGACCCTTGAGTCCGCAGGCCGATGCTCTATACACTGAGCCAAACCGGTTAGGGCCCTGACAAAAGTCTTAATGTGTCATTACGAGGTACCTGGGTTCCAGACAGGTGTCGAGTATAATGTATAATATACACAAAGAATTCTGAATTCCAAACCCCGGGTCCGAGGCTTTGGAAAGGTTGGGGCAGTGAGGTGTCCTCACACTTGTCGCCGGTCTGGACCAGGAGGAGGTTCCCCGTCCTGGGAAGGGCGGACTTTGGCCACAGAAATGGCAGAGTGACCGTGCTGCTGCTGTGACTTTCACACGGATAGACTGTGGGCTGGTGGTTCAGAGATGTCGGAGCCCCGGGACCCTCTTTGCCCTGCCCCTGGGCAGATGGAGGAAGCAAGGGGCACGCGAGGGGCTGGAGCGGGGGGAGGGTTTCCTGTCGGTGGAGGGTGCAGCAGGTCGCCTCCCTCCAAGGGGTCCTTACCTGGAGACGTGGTGCCCACAGGCCTGTCCCTTCCTGAGGGACTAAAGGCTCCCGATGCGCCACCTGGGAGCACTCCAAGAAGGTCCAGGCTGAGGGTAGCAGGAGTGTGATTGTGACAAGGAGGATGGGGGCACTCGTGTTTGTGAGTTCCGTGTATTCACTGCAGGTCCGGGGCGCCGGCTTCCTCGCATGTAAAGGGGGCGCAGTGCCCCTCGCTGCCCTCCAGCACAGGACGCCAGGACCCCTCTGGGTCTGCCAAGCACAGGGGGTTGCAGAGCAGGAGCTGGCATGAGGCAGCCAGACCCCACGGGGCAAGTTTTACAGAAGCGCCACCGGGCAGGGTGGTCGGAGGCCCAGCTGGGGACTGGGGGCCATGGGAGCAGGAGTCGCAGTCCAGGCCGGCCAAGGGACAAGGGGGGTGGGGCC
>NW_005367694.1:2615246-2618013 GCF_000412655.1 Myotis brandtii
CTCACAGCCGGAGCGCGCACTCCTCCCAGGATGGGTGGACCGGCCAGGCGCCCTCCCACTGGTCCAGCGCCTGCATCCTCAGGCTGACTTGGCCGCGTACTGAGGGTCCGGAGTGAGGCCACTGGTGATGGCAGGCCACAGGCTGGGGGCCCCTGCCCCACCCAGGGCCCCCGGGGGCGGGATCTCTGTGTTCAGCAGCCAGCACAGAGGCCCTGAGCAGCTCCACAGGGGAGCCTTCGCCCACCCCACCCCACTCCTCTGCGTCTTATGCCCCTTTCTCCCTCCACACCAATTTGAGTGGCTGGTCTGTGGCCAGGCCTCTTCTCCAGGCTGGGAGCCTCCAGGGCCTGGTCTGAGTCATCCCCAAGCCCAGCAAAGGGTCTTCCTACCTAGCGGCCATCCAAAGCCGTTGGCTTGGTTTGCACCCTCCAGGACCCGGCAGGAGGCTGGTCTGGGCACCCACTGTGAACCCCAGGTGGAGTCAGGGTGAAACAGAGCTGGAAACCCAGAGAGTGAGATGGGGTGGGTAACCTGGTGGGCTGGGGCTCTGGAGCAGCCCTGCTGGGGCCTCTCTGGCTTGTTTGTGGGAGAAAAGACAGGCCCAACCTCGTACCAGGGTGGCCCCTGGCAGCCCTGGTGAGGATGGAGGCTCATACAGCAGGTAGATGCTGGGTGGAACCCCGAAGTGCTGGCTCAGGGTGAGGCAGGTGAGCTAGGTACGGCCCAGCTGGGAGTCACTGGCTGCCTGATACCAGTCTCCTGGCAGGGACACACCCTGCCCTGGGACTCCTGAGGCTCGTGGGGAGGGGCCCCTTGTCAACCTCACCCTGCCGGTGAGGGGCTCCCCAGGGAGCCCAGGCCGGAACTGCCTCCCCATCATTGGCGGCTTGGACAATGCCTGAGATGCAGGGACACACCGCCAGGCCATTGTTTGAGGGAGAGAGGGAAGGCCTGGAAGATCAGCCCCCATGGCTCCTGGGCCTGCAGTCACTGGCCAGGCAGTTGCTGCCCAGCACCAGCTAGGGCCCTTCTTGCCGAGGTGTGAGTCCCCTCAGGCCTGTGCCTGCACCCCCTTGAAGTCAGCTAGCTGCCAGCCTAACCCATCCCCTGCCCCTGGGACCTGAGGGACAGGGCACCATGCAGCTAGAGGGGGAGCCCCGGGAGCAGGGCGAGAGAGCCAGGTGTTTGGGGCAGGAGCACATGTGGCTTCGCTGTTACTGTTGTTGGTGTCACTGAGCCGCAGCCTGTCCACACTCTCGCTACCGAAAGGGGGTGGCTCTCTGGGCTTCCACCCCATCTCAGGAAGCAGGGAGGGCTCTGGTGGCCGTCTGCGCCCACCCTCTGATTCCCGTCCAGGCTCAGGCAGTGATGGAGGCGCTGTTGGCTCTGGTGCCCGCTTCCAGAGCTGACTCGGGTGATTCTAAGAATGGAAATGCCTAGAGAGTCTCGGGCTCCAGGAGGAGGTGGGCGCAGCTGTGTCTGGGGCTCGGGAAGCCCTGAGAGGAATTGGTTGTGCTTCAGGGCCAGAGAAAGGGGGTGGCAGGGCCCCTTCTCCGGGGCTCTCCCAGGGAGGCCACTGGCCCTGTCTGGGCACAGTCGGGTGATGGGGCGGGCAAGTTGGGAGCTGGGAGTGAGACTCTCACCCGCCCGACCTACGCCTCCCAGAGGCTGTGCCTTACCAGCGGGGACAACGAGGCGATCTGGGAGCCGCAAGCTCTGCCAGACACCAGGCTCCCTCTCAGCCTGAGCCCAGACCCGGGTCTGTCTGTCTTCCTGGAGATGCCCTGAGCCTGAAATGCCAGAGTTCTGGGTGGGTGTTGGGCTGAGCGCCATGTCTCAAGTGGACTCAGCCCAGAGGCCTCCGGCAGGTCAGCATGGCCAGTGAGGAGGCTTTCTTGGAGCCAGGACTGGGGGCCTGTCTGAAAGAGCTTGGGGCCCTGTGGCTTCCCCACTCTCCATCCTCTCCTCTCAGATGAAACGCCCCCCTGTGCCCAGCTGTGGGCTGACTCCCCATCAGGTGCCGGCGGCTCCAGCACCACCAGCCTGGCCAAGGGGATAGAGGCTCCTCGACCAGGGGTGGGTAGGGGAAAGCAGGGGGGGGGGGGAAGGGGGGGGGGGGGGGGCTCCTGTCCCTACTGACGCACACAGTCTAGGGGGCAGCCTCTTCATACCCGGGCTCCTTGCCAGACCTCTCTTCCGTTCAGATTCTAGGTGGGAACTGGAGGGGGTGGGAGGGTTTGGTGCTCAAGAGCCCACTGTGGTTCCTGGGTGGCCACATGGGGGTAAGGGCTGAGCTGCTGGAGCTCTCCAGTCCCTGTGTGCCCAGTTCTGTGGGTCAGAGAGGCTCAGAGGGGATGGCCGGGGGAAGGGGGGTCCCACTCCACACACCTCCACCTCTGCTGGCAAGGGCTTTCTGGGGACAGCCATGACAGCGCATGGGTGGCCTTTCAGGTTAGTGGAGCGACATGCTGACCGCAGCATCCAAATTTCCAGAGGTGGAACGGGGCAGGTGGCTAGAGATCTGACTGGCTCCTTCCTGCTCCAAGTCTCCTTGGGCCTGGGAGGGGGTGGATAGAGCAGTGGGGGGATGGAGGGTGGGGACAGGTCCAGGCGCAGGAGGTTGGCTCTGATTCATGGGGAAGGTGGGCTCTGCCTCGTCCGTTGCCCTCACAGGTCTTGGGGGCCACGCTGGTTAAGTAGCCCCAAACATAGACACAAACACGCACACACGGGGGGGGGGGGGGGGGGGGGCCCGCCCCCCCGGCGG
>NW_005367694.1:2619010-2624075 GCF_000412655.1 Myotis brandtii
AGCGCCTCTGCAGCCCCCACCCCCGCGGCTGGATCCGGGCCACGGGGCCTCCCACCCCCTGGTACACTCGCGAGGGGTGAGTATTGAGGCCGGGCTTCTCCTGCCCCTGAAGGGCCTGGGCATGTCCCAAGGGTCTCAGTGTCGGTGCCCTCTGTCCACCACGCAAGGGAGGACACTGCCTGTGTCTGCTGTGGCCAGACCTCGCTCCCTACACACACACACACACACACACACGCACACGCACACGCACACGCACACGCACACGCAGACACACGTAGACACACACACACAGTCTTGGGACCCTGCAAACCCCTCCTTGAGGCTGGGGCAAAGGTGCCTTCGCCAGCCACCCCCCGACCTGCCTTCCCACCTCCAGGCCTTTGCCCACAGGCCTCACCCCTTTCTGCCATTGAAATGCCCCACTCTGGGGGCTCTGTCCTCTGCCGCCTCCTTGCCCGAGCCGGGATGGGGGACGGCATGGGGCTGCCCAGGAGCCCCAGGGTACCCCTGACCTGCCCTGCCCCTGCCCCCAGGATATTGACAAGCAGTACGTGGGCTTCGCCACGCTGCCTAACCAGGTGCACCGGAAGTCGGTGAAGAAGGGCTTCGATTTCACGCTCATGGTGGCTGGTGAGTGGGCCAGGCTCCCCGGTGGGGTGGCTGGGGCCACGGGCTGGCCAGGTTCTGTTGTGGGGCCCTCCGACCTCATCCGACTCCTTCCCTGTATCTGTGGGCAGGTGAGTCGGGCCTGGGGAAGTCCACACTGGTCCACAGCCTCTTCCTGACCGACCTGTACAAGGACCGGAAGCTTCTCAGTGCTGAGGGTGAGTGAACCCCGAGCTGTCGGGGCACTGGTCACCATCCCCTCCTGTGTGATGACCCCTCAAGGGGTGCCCTTCCAGGTCCATCCCCCCTCCTCCCTCCCCACAGCATGGGGCTTCTGTTCAGGGTCCTGCAGGAGTGGCCTGAACCACAGCAGGGCCCTGTGGCTGGGGCCAAAACACTAGGAAGGAATGAGAACAGCATCCTGCCTGCCCAGGGGGAGGGGGAGGCCCTGTCAGTGAGGCACCTCCCAGCTGTGTCTGTCTCCCCCACAGAGCGCATCAGCCAGACGGTAGAGATCCTGAAGCATACGGTGGACATTGAGGAGAAGGGCGTCAAGCTGAAGCTCACCATTGTGGACACGCCGGGCTTTGGGGATGCTGTAAACAACTCTGAGTGGTGAGGCAGGCCTGGCTGGGGGGCAGGACCTGCCCAGCTGACCCAGCCTCCCCCGGTGCCAGCATGCTGGCCTCACAGCCCGGCCTCACGCACCCTCTTGCCCGCAGCTGGAAGCCCATTACCGACTACGTGGACCAGCAGTTTGAGCAGTATTTCCGCGACGAGAGCGGCCTCAACCGCAAGAACATCCAAGACAACCGGGTGCATTGCTGCCTGTACTTCATCTCTCCGTTTGGGCACGGGTGCGTGACTGTCCTGAGGCCAGGGGCCACCCGCATCCCCAGCCATTCCTCCCTGGGCCCTGCCCCCCCCCCTCCCGCCCCACCATGACCCCAGCAGCCCCTCACCACCCTGGCTGCTCCCTTGCAGGCTACGGCCGGTGGACGTGGGTTTCATGAAGGCTCTGCATGAGAAGGTGAACATCGTGCCCCTCATTGCCAAAGCTGACTGTCTGGTCCCCTGTGAGATCCGGAAGCTGAAGGAGCGGGTGAGCATACGTGGCAGTGGTCTGGCCCAGGACTTGGTTCCAAGAGCACCAGGTGTGCCGACCCCGGGCATCAACACACCAGGCCCAGGGGACCTTGCCAGCCCTGAAGCTGACAGCCTTGCCCCACTGCAGATCCGGGAAGAGATCGACAAGTTCGGGATCCACGTGTATCAGTTCCCCGAGTGTGACTCAGACGAGGACGAGGACTTCAAGCAGCAGGACCGGGAACTGAAAGTGAGTATGCCGTCCAGGGGGCGGGGAGGGAGCTAAAGTCCAGTTCACGTGGTGCCTGGAGGAGGCCGGGTGCCCAACTCCCATGTGGGGGTTGCAGCAGAGGTCTGTAGCCTGGGCAGTAGAGTCTCTTCGCCTAGCCCGAGAGGACGAGGGGCACCCATGCTCCTGCCTGCCCACAGGCACAGCTTCTGGCCAGGCCCCCACCCTAACCCTGCTCCTTGGTCTCCTCGTGAATCCCCAGCCACTGGTTGTGTGTGCACTGGCTCCCAGAATTCTGTGCAACAGAGGATGGGGTGGCTTTGAGTGCCCCTGCACCTCGAGTGGTTATGACCAAGCTCAAACTGGGGACACGTGGTCACAGGGCCAGGAGCAGGGTTGGGCAGGGATATCACTGGGAAGCATAAACTCAGTTATAGGCCCTAGGACAGTGGTTCTCAACCTTCCTAATGCCGCGACCCTTTAATACAGTTCCTCATGTTGTGGTGACCCCCAATTTCATTGTTACAAATTGAACATAGTTAAAGCACAGTGATTAATCACAAAAACAATATGTAATTAAATATGTGTTTTCCGATGGTCTTAGGCGACCCCTGTGAAAGGGTCGTTCGACCCCCAAAGGGGTCGCGACCCACAGGTTGAGAACCGCTGCCCTAGGACAAGCATGTCAAACTCGCGGCCGAACGGACCACATGCCTCGTTTAAGTAAACGCCGGCCGTGAGTTTGACATGCTTGCACCTAGGATGTAGGCTGCACCAGCTCTGGCCTCAGCCAGCAGCAGGGAGGCTGGGGGGTGAGAGGGGTTTCCACTAGGATCGCTTTGGGGAGAGGTCATTGATGGTGATGCTGGTGGAGCTGACCAGGCGCTGAGTGCCCAAGCCCCTCTCCAACCACTAACCCATCCTAATTGGGCGTGAGCCCTCGCACCTGCCCCTCCGCAGGAGAGTGCACCCTTCGCGGTAATCGGCAGCAACACGGTGGTGGAGGCCAAGGGGCAGCGAGTCCGGGGGCGACTGTACCCCTGGGGGATCGTGGAGGGTGAGTCCAGGCATCGGGCACAGCCTGCTGGGTGGGAAGGCTGACCCTGGCTGGCGCCCCACCCACTGCACGCTCCCACCCCACAGTGGAGAACCAGGCGCACTGCGACTTCGTGAAGCTGAGAAACATGCTCATCCGCACACACATGCATGACCTCAAGGACGTGACGTGCGATGTGCACTACGAGAACTACCGCGCACACTGCATCCAGCAGATGACCAGGTGCGCCATCCCCTAGACCTGGACGTGCATCTCCTGGCCTCAGACGCACCTCCATAACCAAGTTGTCCTGGCTGCCCACCCAGACTTGAACCCTGCCCCAGCCCCTAGATCGGCTCCCCAGCACCTTGCCTCCCCAGCCCAGCCCAGAGGTGTGGGAGCTCAGGAGGGCAGCCTTGGTAGTGGTGAGGTTGGCTGAACCTCCCAGCAGCACTGTTCCTCTTGTCCACCCTGCAGCAAACTAACCCAGGACAACCGCATGGAGAGCCCCATCCCCATCCTGCCACTGCCCACCCCCGACGCTGAGACGGAGAAGCTTATCAGGATGAAGGATGAGGAGGTTGGTGAGGCCTGGAGCAGGGGCGGCGGTGGGAGGAAAGGCTAGCGGCTGGGGACTGAGCCAGGACCCTCCCATCTCATTTCTCACCCCACCTTCCGCGGTTCCTGCCCCACTTCCCAGCTGAGGCGCATGCAGGAGATGCTGCAGAAGATGAAGCAGCAAATGCAGGACCAGTGACCCCTCCCCAACCCTACGTTGCCATGGATATACTGCCAGTTTCTGGACTGGCCCTTTCCACTCCTGGACCCCGACTGGCCTGGATTCGACCCTGGATTCATCTGGACCTCTGACAGGCCTGGAAGCAACCCCAATCCCAGAGTGGCCTAGACCCAGACTGTTCCCGACCTGACCCAGAGACACGGGGTCACAACCCCAGCCATCCCTAATTTATTCTCAGCATCAGCCCCTCCCCTCACTTGTATCTGTTTCCATGGGGCCTGGGCAATGGCCCCCACTCTGGCCTTGGAGGAGCAGGAGCTGGTTGGGCTGTGACTTTTGAGAACCCCCCACCCCCCACCCCCATCTCAGAAGGTCACGGCCCTCAGACTCCAGGCCCTACTCAGGCAGAAGAGGGGAGCAGATCCCCAGGGTCTCGGACCTATTCCCCCACCCAGTGTCACAGCACAGACTTGGGAGCTGTGTCCCCTGCTCCCGTGGGCCACCCAGCACATGCTGAGACCTCATTTGGTGTGGATGCAGGCCAGGTCCTCTCTTCCCTCCTCACCCAGGAGCTCAGCAGGCAGATGGAGCACCCTAGGCACTTAGGGTCCCTCCAGGCCTAAGGAGGCCAAGATGGAGTGAGGGGTTGGGATGCAGTGATAGCCCGTGCCCCTCCCCCACAGCTGTGGTTTGGGGAGGGCTCCAGGAGCAGTGGGCTGTGGGCCATCCCCTGGCAACCCCATGCCTAGACTGCTGTTCCCTGCCTTTGGCTGGGGGTCCTTCTCCCCAGCATCATTGTTGCCCTGGGTTCCCGAGCCCTTGGCCCCGTCCACCATCCCCCCACCCGCATGAACCCCTTCCCCAAGCCCCATTCTCCAGTTTTGTTAAGTTGTGAATGCCCTCCTGTCCTGGTGACGGGAGAACAATGTTGGTGAACGTTGCTGCGGGTGTCCGAGTGCTCCTTTTGCCCCTGGGCCGAGTGGGGGCGGAAGTTCCTGCTGCGCTGGCCCAGGCGATAGCGCTCTATCAGCAGCCCGCTGCGCCTGCGGAGGCAGCCTGGGGGTTATTTCTGGCGGGGCAGCTGTGCTGTGGTCGGTGTACCCGGAGCGCCGGGGCCTGGCAGGGACGTGGCGGCCTTATCTCCCTGTCCTCGGGCAAACGCTTCCACTCCAGAGGGAGCCGGGCCGCCATCCTCTCGCCATGGGCTCTGGTGAGTCTGGTGGCCGGGCCAGGCCACACGCTGAGCAGAGTCGGGTTGAGAGGCCCTCCACTCGTTTTGGCTGCAGTGGGGGGATATTGGGGTCAGACTTAGAGGAAACTTGCAGCCAGTGCGCGGGGTGGTCGCGGGGGCGAGGCTTGCGAGCGCTGG
>NW_005367694.1:2624849-2628358 GCF_000412655.1 Myotis brandtii
GGAGTCCCTCACGCCAAACTCCAGTGCAGAATAAACCCTAACCCTTCTCCCGATCTGATCCGTCTCTACACCCACAGCCTGGGAACCCTCTTCCCAAAACCACACAAAAAGCTCCGAGAAGCAGTTCAAGGGGACACTCACCTCCCTACACCCCAAATAACCTCCAGACATGCGGTCAGTGAGTAAACTCTCCCCAGCCACTGACTCTCACGGAAGTTCAAGTGGGGAGGGGACCCCAAAGGACGATGACACACTTGGGTAGTGTGGACACTGGGCAATGAGGACTCTGGGGAGAGTGAGGACAGTTTGGGGACAGTGAAGACACTGTGGACAGTGAGGACCATGTGTGAACAGCCAGTAAACGTACAGTCAGTGCGCAGAGTGGTCAGGTGGTCGGGGTGGCGAGGCTTGTGGACAATGGGGGTTGCGGGTCTCCGAGGCTGGAGTCAGGCCTGGTGCTCTGGCGAAGACACTGTGGATAGTGAGGACCGTGTGTGAACAGCCAGTAAACGTACAGCCAGTGTGCAGAGTGGTCAGGTGGTCGGGTGGCGAGGCTTGTGGACAATGGGGGTCGCGGGTCTCCGAGGCTGGAGTCAGGCCTGGTGCTCTGGGTGCTAAGGGACCCCACCCAGGTGCCCAGCAAGCCACCCGGCTCACCGCAGTGCTGTGGAGACATCAAGGACACAGCGGGGACATCAAAGACAGTGGGGGGCAGTGAGGACACTGTGGGGAGAAGGAGGAGCTGGGGAGTGAGTACCCTGAGGGGGAGGGGGGCTGTGAGGACACTGTGAAGACAACCAGGACACTGTGGGGACAGTAGAATCCTGTTGGAAGAGTGATGATACTGTGGGGACAGTAGCACACTGCGGGCAGTGGGGATGCTGGCAAGGTTGGATAGCATGTAAACAGGATACTGGGGACAGCAATGACACGGTGGGGAGTAAGACGAGACACTGGGGTCAGTGTGGGGACAGTGAGGACACTGGGGACAGTGAGGATGGTGTAGGGCAGAAGACAGTGTGGGGCAGAGAGGACACTGGGGACAGTGAGGATGGTGTAGGGCAGAAGACAGTGTGGGGCAGAGAGGACACTGGGGACAGTGGGGACAGTGAGGACACTGCAGGGCAGTGTTGAGAGAGAGGATGCTCTAAGCGGCAGTTTCCGGGGTCAGTGTGGGGCTGTGGGGTGGCCCTGAGGACAGTTCCGTGTGTGAGGTTCCCCAGGGGCAGCCTTCGGAGCAGTCAGGGTGAGGTGGGGATGGTCAGGACAGCCTGGTGGCCCACCTGGAGCTCCCTGGGCATCTACTGAGAAGCTCTGGACGGCAGGTGGGGCAGGGCCCAAGCCATGCAAGGCGGGGTCTATAGACGTCCCTGCAGGGGTGCGTGGGCACCCGGGGCTGCAGGGTCTCTGAAGTCATGTCCTCCCCGTGCCACGCTCACTGCGGGAAGGCACCTCGGACTGCACAGACCAGCCAGGGGCTCTCGGGGCCTTAAGTCACCCCTGACCCCTGGCTGTCAGTCAGGGCTGGGGACCCCACTGTGATTGCCCTAGTGCAGCACAGGCTGCTTACAAGGGACCCGGGGTGCCCCAATGAGAAGCTGATGTGTCCTCACTCCCGCCCAGATGTGGCCTCCACCTGGCTGGCCCTGTGAACAATGAAGGCTGCTCTCCATGGACCCCAAACAGGACCCCAGTGGAGCCTCAGGCCTGGGCCTCAGCCGCCTGGCACAGGAAGGCCCGGACCCCCACTGACCGGGTCGGGGAGGCTGCCGCTGACATGGCCTTTGTCCTGGCCTTTGTAGGACAAGACGGATGACTCTCCGGTCGGGCTGATGCTATCTCGGGTCTACTGGTGGGACGTGAGGCAGGAGCCACCCCGCTTTTGTAGGCAGGTGCGAGGCATCCGGCTGTCCTTCCAGGCTTATCACCACATCGGAGATGGTGGCTCCTTTGTACAAATGAACTGCTACCCTGCCCTCCCTAGGGGTGGCCCAGCACCCCCAGAGCCCTGGTGGGGGTCAGAGGTGATGGTCGTTGTCACAGCAAGGAACACAGGCAACTTCCTAAACTTAGTCCCAACATGGTGCCGGGAGGGGGCACCCCGTTATGCTCCAGAGGAGGAAACAGACCCCACAGATGAGTCTCCTGCTGGGCTCAGAGCTTCCTTCGTGGCTGAGACCAGGCGCCTGGGACGAGGCCCCGGCAGGAGCTGTGGGGGGTGGTCAGCAGGAGCCCAGCTTCACTGCCCACAGGCTTGAGGGCTCCTGGGCCAGTACCCAGATGACAGAGTGAGCATCAGGGCTCTGAGGGCATGAAGGAGGAAAGAGGCTGGCGATACAGTGTGGTCAGACCTAAGCAAGCACTTCCCACTTGGTGGATGGGGGGGCTGAACCCCATGGTCCTCCCGGGATTCCCCCACCCCTCCTGCCTGTTCTCCAGGATTTAGACCTGCCTCTGCCAAGGTACTGACAGGGGGACACTGGCCTGGCCACGATGGCTGACCTTCTCCAGGCTGCCCGGGAGCCCCTGGTCCCAATCCTGACCCTGAGCTGACCCTCTACACACTGACCCCAGGGCCTCAGCCCCCAAGGAGTGTGGGGAAGTGGATGGTCCCAGCTCAGTGCCCCTGAATGGCCCTATTCAGGGAGGGCGAGCATAGACTGCTCAGCCCACACCAGGAGGCCTACCGTGCCCCTCACCCCACCATTGTCCTCCATCTCACGGAGAACACCCCAATCCCAGGGCCCCTTCCCCACTGACAGGCTGGTCCCTTCTGTGGCCCCAGACTCCTTCCAGATGGGAACAGGAGGGGGTCCATTCAAAGGCCCTGCACAGCCCCCCCCCACATCTCCAGCTCTCAGGCTGGCTGATTGAGGGCCCCTTGCCCTGCAGCCCAAGGGGTCTGGGCCCACACCTCTGCTTCCCCAGCCCCCCTGGGCTCCCAGGACCCTCTCCTTTCCACCAAGGCCCAGCCTCAGTGTACCCTCCCCGCCCAGGCCAGTTCCTGCTCAAGCATGTCCTCCGCAGGGAGCTTCCCTGGCACATGGCGCAGGACACTGTGTCCAGCCCGGCCTGGGCCCCTGAGGTCCGCCAGGGGCTCAAGCCACATCCCAGGCTTGCATGCAGCCAGCTAGTGAGCGAGTGACCGGTCAGAGGGTTGGATAGAGCGAGCCTCCGCAGGGCCAGGCGGCATTCCCCGAGCAGAGACAGCCATGACCTTCCCCTGGGAGCCTTGGTGTGTCCTCATCCGTGAAATGGTGGGTGCTGCTGGCGCCCCCGTCCAGTCCTCCCCTCGCGCGCCGCCACCCAGACCAGGCACCAGAGGGCGCGCGCGGTCTGCGGAAACGCAGGCAGGAGGGCGGTCGGCGAAGTGGGCGCTGGGTGCAGACAGCCAGGGTCCGCGGAGAAACAGAGGCCAAGAGACAGAGACTTGCCCAGGCTGGCGGGCGGTGGAGAGCCGAGAGGGGCGGGCAGGTGGCACACCCCATGGGGACGGGGAGGGGTGCGCC